>NW_011349771.1:341512-345333 GCF_000735185.1 Notothenia coriiceps
GAGGCTGAAGACATTGGGGACCCCATCTGGTGTATAGGGGACGGTGTTTATGTAGTGTGAGAGTGTGTTTGACAGTGCACATTATAATGACGGTGTAATTGCCTGACAGTCAGTCGAGCTGCTCGCTGTTCATGGATAGGTGATGAGGAGGCAAGGGCCATCGCTCTCCACTTTTCCCTCACCATCCATCACAATAATAAGGGGAGCCCTCACAGACGGAGGAAGTTGTAAACTACCCCTTTTTTTGGTGTTGAGCTCAGGGAAGCCCCTCGTTTTCCTCAACAAGGCTCCAGATGCAGAAGAGGTTGAGCATGCCAGAGGACAGCAGCTTGCTCTATAGTGTGCTTAAGCCTCATGTTTAGGCTCTTTGGACGTAGGGCAGACGGTAGAATCTATCCCAAAACGATATAGAAACAAGGCTAGGAAGTAGTCATACTCCACGTCAATGCTAAACAGAGCATACCTTGTTCAATAACAGAGATTAGAGGAGGTATTTTTGGATGCTGTTTTTATTACTTCTGTCTCATGTCTTTCCCCTAAGGTCTCAGGAGTTATAAAGAGGCAGGAAATAGGTGTACAGCCATCCAACGACATAACGCATGCAGACGATCTGTAAAGCCTTACTTCCACCCCAATATGCCCAAGCCTGTCTCTATTCCTAAAAAGAAAACACCCGGCTAATGTTGCTAAATGCATTATAAAGCATGTATGTGTCCATAGGTTAAACAGTTCTCTATGGCTTCAACTTTGTACCTCATTATTTTACAGTGTCAGACATTTCATTAAATATCACATCGCACTTGTGTCTGATTAGCCAACAGTTTATCAGTGTTTGAGGCAGTGCATTTGTTTCTGTCGCCCATAGTGTGATGGCAATGACTGGCGAAACAAACAATTAGTCTTGTCACTGCCTAAACCAATCATATGTTGTCTTGGAGAGATGCCCTGCTCACCATGGCAGGCTGCTTTTGAATTAAAATAAGAAAAAAACAAGCAAAAACCAGAAAGGGAAACTTACCCTGGGGCTTATTCGACATTATCCAATGATGCCTTCTCCAGAATACCTGACTAAATCTGGCCTGAGCTGAAGAGGAGAAGTCAGTGAGGAAGAAAAAAACAAACAATTATCCATCTGCGAATGAGCAGCAGACACTTAATTCAGGACTGCTGGGGACAAAGCCCCTTGTTTAGAAACAGTAATTAGGCAACAACATGGCGAGGAGGTTGGGAAGAGTCGGAGGCGGGGTGGAGTACACCTCTGGTCATTCAAGGAGAGAGCAAAATGGAGGGATGGAGATAAAGGAAGAGTGGACAAGAAGGGAAAGAAGGAGAGAGAAGACATGAGAGGGAAGGGAGCGTGTGTGTGTGTGTGTGTGTGTGTGTGTGTGTGTGTGTGTGTGTGTGTGTGTGTGTGTGTGTGTGTGTGTGTGTGTGTGTGTGTGTGTGTGTGTGTGTGTGTAAGGCAGCATTCTGATGAGTGCAGGATCTCTGCCGACTCGCACCACCATTACAGCAGCGCAGAACATCGCCAGAGGGCTTTGGAATCAAACCCATTACATCTGATACTGGATTTCTCTCTGCTCAGAATTAATGCAATGTGGACTCGCCTTCTCTAAAGCTGGCCAGTGTCGCATAGCATCGCTGCGCAAAGAGCTGCACCACGAGGAAAAGGAGGACAGGGGAGGAGGAGAGTGAGGGCCTGAGAGTCTGAGAGGGATAGTGGAGAGGCAGGCTCGCTGCAGCCGGAGGGGTCATTTCATATTTCAATTCTTTTTTTATTATATTGAAACAAGGGCGTGCTGTCTCTAATAACTCGCAGGATATATGGGACTATGTACACATACAGGGGCCAACGTATATGTTTATACAGGGGCCTTGTAGTCCATTTGCATAATTAACAGACTGGCATTTGAAAAGCAGAATGTCAGCACAAACAACCTTGGACACCAAACTACCCCGGGTCATTTTTTTCAGCCGTGTAATTGGCTCCTAATGCAGAGGAGTTAAACATAGAGATTTTCTGCCCTTAAAGCAAAAAAGATCTCCTCGTGTTAATGGGCTCAGCACTCCCGGATTCCTGCCGGTGATGATCAGTCAGCTTGGACTTTTGGAGGTTTAGGAAAGGACCGCTAAATTATAAATTCCAAAAAAACTTCTCTTTCCACTTTTAATTCCGTCCAATCCTCTCACTTGAATGTATGTCAGCAACGTGACACTTCCATCACATTTAGCTGAGGCCACTTATTGGTTTAAAATGACCATTATAAAAAAGTGACTCATTCTGTGCAGTGTTTCTGAGCTGCACTGTAGTGGAGTGAAGGTAACACTTCCATCTATCTCTGCCTCTCTGCTATTCGTAGTGACATATCTGATGTAATGTTTGTGTAAGCGACCATACTCTCCGTGGCTACACAGCTAGCTTCGCACATGGTGTCGTCCAGAACACATCTCACTTGACAGCTACATACAATCTCAAGCAAATTGGCAGTGCGTAGAATGAAACTCTATGTAAGGCAGCACCACAGCCGAAGCGAGGGTTTGGTTTTGCAACAGCAGAACCTTCTTTGGCACTATAAGAACATTTGTATGGAGCTTCTTTATGGAGTCATACAGGGTTATACATAAAAGCCTTCAATGTCTTTCGTTGAACTTTTTCAACCAATTATTAAAATGAGATCCTTATTTTAACTACAATGAAGGATTTTACTGATTTAGTTTATACACACACTATGGCACTATCTAACCAGAGCTCACACTTGATTCATTAGCTGGTAATGAGGTTCAACCAACATTTGGCGTTGCCAATTTATCAGACAGATTGTTTTAATGATATTCTGGAAACCAGCCAGTTAGGTTGCCAATATATGGATGAACATTCTGCAAGAAACAACATAAAAACGACCATGAATTGTAATTTTATTTGCACATATATGTGCACAGATGCTACAATGTAAGTGTTGAGTCGACGCTTACATAAAATGTCAGTATATTTATGTGTTTCAAGGGTCTCTTTATGGTCTTTTTAAGAGGTTTTCCACTCTAACAAGAAACAGTTTACACATTTGGCATAAAAATGGCCTAATACAAAGATATGGTGATTTGTACAAAAAATCATTTAATAAATAATTACTAGCTGTTTAACAATAAGTAAGTATTCTTTAAACAGACCTTTTACATTTTTGGTGCATATTTCTCACTAGAAAAAAAGAAACGTTGCCTTGTTTGAATAAGAAATTAAATGTGGTCGATGTTTGTATATGGGAATCAATATTCCAATAGAGGTAAAGAGCCTTTATGTAAGGCTTAGCCCATAATGCACCATCTATTCCAGGAGTGTAGGTGCACTGCTGATGAGTTACGCCTTCAGATACACCGAAATGTTCCAGACACTTGTGGCTGTCTCTTGTCATCAAATCTGACGTGCGAGTCAGAAAGCGTGAACTGAATTTGAAAAGGAAAAAAAAAGGACACCCTCTGGCACCTGTCCTTCTAAGCTGTTCCCAGGAAAGAATTGAATCCCGGGATTTGCCGGACGCTACGTTGCCGTTGGGATGTAATCTCACACCCACACACCTATTAACCTCTACCAGCACAGAAGTTGGAATGACTTTCAAGCTCCAGTGGGTCCAGTGCAGGATAATGACTGTGGTGAGTTCAGGTAATGTGGTTAGCGCGCTGTTGGGGCCAAGCTGTCAGCTCCGTGGCAGAGTTAGAGGCTGGGGGTTGGTAAGAAATTCAGAGGAGGGAGAGAAGGAGAGAGGGAGAGAGAGAGAGAGAGAGAGAGAGAGAGAGAGAGAGAGAGGGAGAGAGAGAGGAGAGAA
>NW_011349771.1:345378-346419 GCF_000735185.1 Notothenia coriiceps
GGGGGTCCGAGCAATGCATTGGGAGCATTCTTCATTCATGGCTGGTGGTAAAAGGCTTCTGCCAATAACAATGTCTCCACACGGAACAGGAAAATGAAGACTTTTATTGCCCTAACTAATGAGGTGGGCGACCAAAAGTAAATGTGTCTGCCTCGTTTGGATAGCCGCGTGGTCTGCTTCACAGGCACGTTCTGTGTATATTTGATTTGATGCACATATAACCATTACGACTCCAGATTTGTGGGATCTAACTTGTGTATTGTATAGTCTCATCTCACCAATGATGCCCCAATCCTCAGGCGACCGGCTTTGCTACGCCGACTGTGCAGGCTCGCCCAAAACAGCGCGTTAACATGTCTCTCTTCCAGCTTCCTCTAACCATACTTTGGATCAAACACATCAAAAATCAACGACACCACACCGCCGTTGGCTTAGAAAAGACATATTCACTGGGAAATCAGTTAAAAAAATTTAATCACATCTATTCCTGGAAAAATGATGACAAGGCATGAAAGTGCAAGCTCTCCATGACATCATTACTGAAAGCACCTCTCGCTTCCTGAATTTTTCTGATGAACCGTAATTCTTAGATTCAAAATGAGCTGCTTTATAAACGTGGAGCTCTCCAGACAGTTTGGAAGCACACCCACCCACGCCGTCCGCCTCCATTGCCCACGTGGACGTCCTCAGGTAGCGCTGCCCCTCATCAGTCCGACAAACTCACTGGCTTCCAGATACCATGACACTGGCAGGAGAGCCACCGGGAGGTAGCGACTCAAGGAAGTGAAAACGGCACAAAGATCTCCTCAAAGCTGTAGCAGCACTGTAGCATTGTGTTACAAAGAAGCTCTGTTCACCAACACTGAAACAACACATTTCTTTGATTTTTGAGCAAAATAATTGCAGACTCTTCACACCCTGGACTCTTCCTGTTTGCTCTTCTGCCCTCCGGTAGACGCTACAGGTCAATTCAATCAAGGACAAACCGACTGAAAAACAGTTTCTACCCCAGAGCCATACGAGAACTGAACACCGTCAAAC
>NW_011349771.1:346459-357014 GCF_000735185.1 Notothenia coriiceps
GAGAGAGAGAGAGAGAGAGAGAGAGAAGCCGGACCTGACAGGGCCTGGGAGCAGAGTCAGCGGCCTGGGATCAGTGGGAAAGCCTGACTGGATCGGACATTTTCCTGCAGAGAGCTATCTCCTGATGCCTCATCATCAAACACACACACTCCTGCATGAAGAAATAAACATGCATGTGCACAAACATACATAGTTAATTGTGCATGTGCAGTCATTTCCGCAGCTTAGAATCTCCCCATTTCCTTTCTTCCCCTAACCTTAACCTCTTCTCTCGAGTGGATATTCTCTCTTCTCTATCGTCGCCCTCGCCTTTATCCTCCTCCGTCCCTCTCCTAGTGCTTGGATGTACAGGAAATGGATTTCATGTAGAGACTATATTTGGTGTTGGATTTTGTATATTCTTATATCATTTGTTGTCTTTTCCTGATTTAAGGGTTGCATTAACTCAAGTGATGTTATTTTCTGAATTTAACTGACCGTTTCATTATTTGCCTTCATCCACTTAGTCTAGTCATCAATCCACATTGCTGTGATACCCATTTAGAAAAATGTATATTGTGTCAATATTTTGTGAATGGTCATCCCTACAATATCATCCCAACATCGATGTCAAAGCATACGCTATAAATGATTGTGATATTTGGGAGGGTGTGGAAAAGGGGGGTGGCACTCTTCATGTACTGCCTGTTAGTCTGTCAATCACCCAGCCAGTCAGTCAGTCCCCCTCCCTCCTCTCCCCTGCCCAGGTTCTCCCACCCTTCAGCCTCTGCACCTGTAGCTACATCACCTGAGACGCCTTAGGGCCCGCTGACCGGCTCGCATGCAGACCTTCGCCCCGTCGCCCCCGGTGACCCCCTGCAAGGTCTACCATTTCACCGCAGGAGCCCTGACTCACACCAAGGCCAGTCTTAAAAATGAGCCAGCCATGCAGAAGAGATAAGATGCAGAGAGGGCAGGCACGCAACCAATAAATACACATCACTCAAAGGAAGGCGATAAAGATGGAGAGCCAGAGGTAGACGATGCTGGGGGGCAATGTGAGAGCTGAGAGGAATGAGAAATATATTCAATGT
This sequence comes from Notothenia coriiceps, assembly GCF_000735185.1. Lineage (NCBI taxonomy): Eukaryota > Metazoa > Chordata > Actinopteri > Perciformes > Nototheniidae > Notothenia > Notothenia coriiceps. The sequence continues at coordinate 347,533 of NW_011349771.1, forward strand.
GCACTTGGCTGGGCAGAAGAGGCATTTAACACACTTATTATTTGCCTTTTATATATTTAAAAGTTGAAATATGCCCATTTGGTTCACAGATTGTGCCTTTTTGCCTGTTGGAGGCCTTATCTGTGACATTTGATCATTCAAATATACATATTGTTGGGATAGATGATCTTGTACAGTATGTGCTTTAATACTAAAATGTGTGTAAAATACTGCGATATTAAGCATCACAGCTGGCAAACGTTGTCTTTTTAAAACATTCAATCCTAAAAAGGGTCAGCTTTCACAAACATCAACATGTAAGAATGAATGCTACCCAAATTATGAATGAACACGGAAGCGGATCCCAACACCGGATACAAAAGTATCAGTTTTTCTCCAAAATCTAATCATTTTCAGCTCGTGATTTGGAGATAAAGCTTTTCTGATCTGGCGAGAAAGGGAAGATGAAAGAATAATTAACAGCCTCTCGTCCCTTGCTTTCTAAACCCTGAACCCTTCTCTCTCTGGCCCATTTGCGTTGGTGTGTCGTCACAGGGCCGGGGGATTTAAGCTAAGCCATATCAGCAGCTGAAAAGGACTCCTCTGAAGAAATACACTGGCCTGGATGTGGCAAATATATTGCTGTAATGCGTTTGCGTTTGCAGGGGCCAGGGATCAACAATAGAGCCAGCTGAGGCAGAAGCAGAGAGCTTTTCCTCTGGTAGAGTGCTCCTCAAGGACCCAGGTAGCACATGTCGTAGTTTAGCACAGACATGTTATATTCTCAACAAGTACATGCTCCATTCAACCTTGAGCTGCATCGAAGGCAAAAGCAATGTGGGTTTGCTAAGATCTAAAGTGTGTCTATAATAAGCAGCAGCTTTGAACCTGAATCTGCAAAGTGCAAGTTCACTCAGTCATGAAGAGAGACCCCAGGGTCGGGTCGCATCGTTCCTCCTGATCCGGTCTCCTCACGCAAATACATCAAACACTAACACACTAACACTCACACAGTCAGACAAACAGACTTGGACGAACATGCATGAGTGCACAGAGACATGCTTTGACAGAAGAGAATCATGTGGGATGGAAATATTCCTTTTTCAAACCTGTACATTTAGTTTGCATTGGGACCCTCCAAGGGGTCAAAAGCCATGTCTGAGGGTCAAAAGATAATTAACAAGTCAAAGGGGAGTTCCAAGAATGTTATACATCAGAGTCCGTTAACAGGTCTTGGGGATTAGGTATATGAAAAAAAAAGTTATGGCTCCAAAGGGAGCTGTGCAAAATCTAATTATTTGCCTCGATTGATGTCACATGAGTCAGCCTCAATTGGGACTGAAGACTTTAAGTTTGGAAATGAAAAAAAGTCTAGGGGTTAGCTTAGTGTACCCTGCTCTCTGTCACTCCACTATAACTAAAAGTCCACAAAATGGAAAAGTCCTGCGTTCAATCCCCTTGAGTACAAATATTATCATTCACACCTGCCTGTAATGAAAGATCTGCAGTCTCACTGAACTGTAACTGCAAATATGAAGGTGTTATTGTGTGCATACTTCTACCTAACACTGTCCGTTTGTTGCAATAAAACCCACTTCGCTAAGGTCAAACCAGAAACAGAGCTGATTGGGCATTCAGTAGAAGTCGCACCATCTCCAGTGTACAGTTACGTGATCCTTTTCTCACACACGGCACGCAGCCTAAACTCTGACCTCTGCACGACACTGCGTTATCGGATAATGATGGCGGCGATGTGTATGACAATAGTGTTGCTACCACGCGTGGGGGGGGGGGGAGTCGTGACAGTGGTGTTAAGGAGGTGAGGCTCATTTAGACATGTTGGAGGTGTATGGGGCCCAGCAGCCTGACCTCCCAAGGACAAACACAGGCCAGAATCCTACACTTACACCAGGCTGGGACACTAGATATTAAAGAGTCGACCCCCTGACGCCTAATACCCTGCAGTGAGGGCTTTTATCTGGCAGACCTTGGTGGCCCACCTGAGAGCAGCTGGGGAGCAGAGTGTTAAGCTGCTGGCTGTCGCCGTGTCATGTCTGTGTGTTAGCAGGAGGCCAGGCTCTGCTGCTGCTGCTGCTTCTGAGGGCTCCTGCGAGATGCGTGTTGCAGTTTGATGAGTGTTTCTTGCTGCAGTGCGAGAAAGAGAGACAGAGAGAGGGAGAGAAAGAGAGGGAGAGGATCCCATCCCATCAGAGCTTCACATTTCCTGCAGTTGCATTCACATGCTCTAAAATGCATACATGCACATTGCAGAGGAACGCAGTGCACACACCGGCACGCACACAGTGAGAGAGGAAGTGCTTCAGTGACCCAGCACTGTGAGATAAGGCTGCTCTGCAATTCAGAAATATGCAACCTGCATGTTAACAACCCCTGGAGCGCAGCCTCCCCGGGGTGCTCTGCCTCCTCTCTCAGCCCCCCCCCCACCCCCCCCCCACCTCCCTGCTTTCCATGTTCCTCTCTTCTCGCTCCACACACCTCCTCTCCACCCATCCCTCCATCCCGCAACTCCACCTAGCTTCACCTGATCGCAGAAATAGAGAGGACAGAAAGGAGAGGCAAATGGAGGATGGATCTTTTCAGCAAAGGAGAGGGGGGAGAGAGATGTGTGTGTGACTGCAGAGAGGTGGGTTTCTGCTGTTGGTCTGCGAGCATGTGCAGAGTCCCAGAGAGCTGCTCAGTGCAGAGCAGGGGCAAGGGGGCTCGGGGAGGCGAAACACAACATATGGAGGACTAATGAGGTTCTATTTGGAGGGCTTCTCGCAGAAAGGTTACATGAGGGCAAATATGAGGGGATGTGGAGAGGCGGAGTTAAGAGGAAGGGATCGAAGTGGCCAGAAAGTCATGGAGAGTGCAGATGGCAGAGGGAGAAGGAGAAAGAGAAGAGGAGCAGAGAGGAAGAACGCTGAGATCCATTCTCAGTACAGTGGAAGGAGATTGGCAGGTTTCCGCACGGGAGATGCTATTGAGAGTGACATGTCCACACGACACAGCCGTAACACATTGGCTTTGATACTAATATCAGTCTTTTTAGAGGGAGGTTGATTAAATTTGCATTTAGATTGAAATGACTTGGGGACGGTCAGGAGACCACCAGAGGGCCGCAGAAAGGAAGAGAGGCAACAGGGAGAGGGGCGGGAGCTTCACTCACAGCTATGGGATGCTCCAGCTTTTCATGCCCTCTTTAAAACAAACAAACACACACACACACACACACACACACACACACACACACACACACACACACACACACACACACACACACACACACACACACACACACACACACACACACATACCCTGCACACTTGCTAACACATCTCCTTCTCACACCCTGTACTTACCAACACATCCTTGCTTAGTGGTACACACCAAACGTGACTTTTATCTGCAGATGTGACGCTACTCTACTGTAGTTCCCACTAGGTCAAGGATGCAGGGGAGCTGCACAGTACTCCCCCCCCACCTCCTGTTCTGCAACTACACATAGCTGACATTTGCATCGCCCAGAGAGAGGAGCTATGAAGAGGAGGTGGGTAGCCTGCTCAATTTGTATCTTAATCACATTAAAATGGCCTTGTGCAATTTCTAAAATAATTTAACAAGGGCTGTGCAGACTGAAACAGATTCTGTGTCCTATGCCCTGGCTGCTAATGGAAGAAAAGGTAACGGGCAATATTGGCACTTGACTGTTTAGCTTATATTATCATATCATTCAATAATGTTGTTTTTAAGTGAATGTTCAAGTGAAGAGGACATTGAGTGTATTTGGTGTGCCTTGGACCCTCAAAAAGAAAATATTATTTAGGATTTTTTTTCAGTTAATGTTTAACGGTTTAACATTGACTCGGTTATCATCTTAACATTACACACATTGAAGCCTTTTTTTTCACAGATAGGAAGATGGACTGGATAGACATGTCCTTATTTGGCATTATTGGTGCACATACAATATTCCTTGTTACATTGTTATTTGCTTTTTTCCCTTTACTCCTTAATTCTAATGTATGTCAATGTTAAATATTTGACCAACAACTGCAAACAGCCAGTCAATCTTCACCAGTGTCATCAGCCATACACCCATTCCCAGCATCAGGTTGGCGAGGGGCTTTTTCAGAGGACAAGAGCACCACCTTGTGTTCTTATTTCATAGAAGCTCCAGCTCAGCATTGCCTTGCATTCTGGTCACACACAGCCAATGCACCCAATACAGGTGGCTGAGGACAACTGACTAGACAAGTTCCTTACTGTGGCAATTATGTGGGATAAATAGTCTGTCAGTATCTTGTTATGTCTCTGTCAAATGTAAACCACAATAGCTGCATCTGCAGGAGAAAGGTCCTTCTTGGAAAGACGTTTAAATAAAAGAAATCTGCCTGTAGAACTGTATCATTTCAGCAAAGCATCTTCACCAAAATAGATGTAGGTTTAGCCATTTTTGAGAATCAACACTATATCAGTCACTTGATCAAAATGAATATTTGGCTGTGTAATTGAGCAGATCAATATGAAGCCCTGTGACTATTTTGCAGTTCTAAGTAAATCAATGCGATGAAGTCAATAGGAATCTAGGACATCTAATTAACTACACATAATCTGCATCCATGCATAATGGCCTGAACCTGGGCTCATATAACCAAGTGTGGTTCACTGTGGTCCAAAGGAAGGATCAATACAGCATGTTTATTAAGTGCCATCACTTTGAAATAGCTGTGATAGTGGATTTTTCCAACCGCTGGACCATTACAGTATATTAATGTCTGCTGAGGAGACAGGGCTCTGTGCAATAAGTGGCTGATGGGATTGCATTAAGTGTTAATAGCAATTTACAATGCCACATCCCCTCCGAGGATTTATAATCTTCCGCGTAAAACAATGTAATCCTCCCAATCAATATAATCCTCCTGATATTATTAAAAGCACCCCATGACATGTTGATATGACTATTTTGCCTCAGAGCCAATAATTCTAATTTACCTGGTGGGAGGGAGTGTGTGTGTATGTGTGTGTGAGGCTGAGAGAAAATGAGCGCTCGGAGAGATGATGGGGGAGTGCAAAATACATTTTAGTGATGAAGAGGCCCCAGGGGGGAAATAGCTCTGAACTACCTAGGTACTTACACATTACAAGTTGCGGAATCAAACAGATATCACACACGCACAGGTGCACGCACACACACAGGTGCACACACACACACACACACACACACACACACACACACACACACACACACACAATATGCATTAACAACACAGCTTCTCAACCATGAATTTTAATACACCTACTGATGTTGGTGATGAGTAGGGAGGGGAGTCTAAGAGAAGGGGAGCAGGGAATGGAAAGCAGCACAATCCTGATACAATTTTGCATATTTACACAGTGAGTGATTGCCCAGCCCCCTGTTTAAAAAAAAAAGAAGAGTTTGCAAGAGTGATTATTACCAGAGTAGGACACCACTCGGTGTTGTAATTCTTGAAAGGCAACGATGGCTTCTTCAAAAAAGAATGAGAGAAAGTAGGACATGATTAAATATCTTAGGGGAGATTTTAAGCCACTCTTAAAGGCTTAGCCCTCCCCAATCGTACCTTAATAATGGGCTGCCATTTGTCCAAAGTCATAGGCTAATGGCCACATCACCATATGAAAGCATGGGATGTGGTGAGTGCCTTTAGCTGTGTAACATTGTTATCATCACTCCAGTATGAGGATCACTGCATGGGTTAATGGGGATAAAGGCGTTTTAAAAAAAAAAAACTAAAGTACCCGCAGTTACCAGCAGGGGTCAGTCTAGCCCTCAACCCCGTCTTCAGGCGGCTGAAACGGGGATTGAACCTTGAGTGGAGTACAGAGGGGAGCGGCCTGCAGTGCACTGGCCAGCCAGAGCCGCACTGCATCAAACACAAGTAGGGTAAATTGCTATTAATAAGCAAGAGCAGGCTGGGCAGTGACATGGCCTAGTCCGGGATTTATGGACCCTCTGGCCCGCCAAGCATCTTATAACTCATTCAGTATAACTCATTTTTAACCATCAGCAAGTGTCAGATACTCAGGTCATAAATGTGTCCCTGCACACACTGTGGCAAATGAGTGAGACTGTGAGGGTGTGCATGTGTGTGTGAGGGAAACAAAAAAGCCCTGCTTGGACTTTAAAGTAATAAAACACTTCCTTGCTTCCACCCACAGACGCCAGAACCAACCAGCAACAGGACAGTGGTGGTGATACACTTTAAGTTCCTATACGAGTTGTATTATTCTGTCAAGCCTCTGGTTATACTGCACATGCAAACATTTAACTGCTCCTGTACGGACTTTGTCCTTTGTTGCCAGTGGCAACGCACAGAGAAGTTCCTTGTTAACCTGATTGCCCGAGTAATCTGGTTAATGATAATGCTGCTCCATGCTTGTAAAAGTCACACCGTGGTTAGAATACACAACTTGTAATAGAGGAAATATAATGTGTTTCTCCGTTATGTTGCCCTACAGTTATTTGAGTTTAGTTTTTTATGTGTGCACAAAGTGAAACTCAGAGTTGAAAGTAGTACAAGACCTGCAACTGAATTATTTACAACTGATTATTAACAATTATATATTCACAAGTTCCCCGAATCCACGGTGACATCTTCAATTAACTTTCATTTTGTCTGACCAACAGGCTGGCAACAGCCCCAAAACCAGAGATCAATGAACAATCATGTTTGGCAAAGACAAATAAACCATTCTCATATTTTGAGAAATGTTTTTTTTCTTCCTGGCCAAGAAAGATACCACTGGCAATTTATGTACAGTATGTTTACAAGGCTAGAGGCAGAAGCTGATTATAATAGCTTACACATAAAGTTTAGATTAAGAAAAACAAACATAATATATATTTCCACTTTTCCGTTAATGCATTTCTGAAATATTGATATTAGGAGACTACCAGGGCACATCTGACTTAGGCCCCGGCCACACGGAAACGAAAACGAACCGAATTCGATATCAAAAAATTATTCCGTCCACACGGAATCGGCTCAAGGAACATGTCCGTTCACACGAGACCGCTCGACCCGCTGGAGACGCTGTAGTACATATGCCGGGCCTGTAAGTGTCGCTGTACTTCCGCCACAAAATACACCAAAAGCAGTGAATAAGACCCCCGAGCATGATTGCCATGGTTGCCTGGTTGCCCTTCTGTTTATTCTCCGCGGTGGATTTAGCAACATGTAGTTCATGTAGTTCTCCATGTCCACTTGTTGCCGATGGTTTTGGTAGAGGAGCTGTAGATGTTGCACTAACATTTGTATCATGGTCAGTAGCGTCTGGAGCACCAACGCAACCCTGTGATCCGCCATTGTTGTTGTTGTTGGCGAAACACATCAGCAATGACGCGGGTGACGCGGGGGTGAGCAGCAGACGTGGGGAGAGGCGGGGCTATGGCTTCATCGTTATCAGGAAATGATCGTATAGGGCGTACACACGGAGCCGTTTGGCCCCCCCAGAGCATTTCACCTTGGGAGCTGTTATCGTTATCTGTGTTTCTGTGCCGGCTTCGTGTGGACGAACCGTCTATACTAGTGGTTCTCAAATGGGGGTATGCGGACCCCTAGCGGTACGTTGGAGTACTGCATGGGGTACGTGAGATTTATTTTTTTATTAATGAAAACCTGTAATAAGTGACCCGACAGTAAAGAATAAATATATTCATAACTAGTTTAGGTAGTTCCAGAGTAGATTTACTAGCTAAGTGTGTTAGGTCTAACTCTTAGTGTATTTTGATCCCCTCACCGGTCCGTCACAGCGGCGGAGCTGTGATCATGCAGAGCTGCGTGTTCTCCGGTCAGCAGCAGCTGATCTGAATCTCTGATCGTCTCTCGCGTCGACGTTATATTTTCATTGCGTTTTCTTTGTCCAAATCTATCAGATTCTAGCACAGCTTCTACTAATGAGGGGGCGCGCGGGCGTATCAAAGGACCTAAACAATAAGTGTAATGCTTGGTAAAACACCCACAGCCCGGGCACGCCGGGGGGGGTGTTTGGGGCCCCGCCAACATATAGCCGCGGCAAAAGCAAAATTTATTGGGCCCCCAAAAAATAAATGTTTTTTTATATGGAAGGGGGGGGTTCCCCCCCAAAAATTTTCCCCCATGGCTCATTAAAAAAAAAAATTGCCCCCTACAAATATAATCTTTTTTTTTTCCCCCTTTCCCCTTTTTTCCATTTTCCCCACCCCCCGCCCCCAAATAAATAAAAGATATAACCAAATAATACCCAATTTTTTTTTTTTTTTTAAAGGGAAAAGTTAACGAAGTTTTTTTTGGAAAAAAAAAGCGCAAAGTTTGGGTTTGGGCGGTTTTTTTTTATTTATAATGAAAACCAGAGGTTTTTAACAAACCCCAATATTTTCCAAACAACAACGGCCGGGAAAGGTGGGTTAATTGTAACTTGGGCAAGTTTTTCTTTGCCTTCCCCCTGTTTTTTTTCCAAGAATTTTGAATACAAAAAAGTTTTTTTTTCCCTTCAGTGGAAAGCACTAAGCCCCCATTGGTGGGGGTTTTTTTTTTTTTCTTCACTTTAAAAACAATTTTTGTACAGTTAACAACTTAATTTAAAAAAATAATCAAAGTTCAAATGGCAACCTTTGAAATTCTGTTTTCCGTCCCCATTGCGAATTGAAATGTTTTTAAATAAATTGTTTTTTTTTTTTTTTGTTTTGCGCAATGCAATTTTTTAGTGTTATTTGGATTTTTGTTTAAAAAAAAAAACAAAAATTTTGAAATGTAGCTCCGCATCTTTTTTAAAAGTTTTTTTTTTTTTTTCTTCAAGGTTACAATGTTTTTTTTTGTTTTTTTTTTTTTTTTGTTTTTTGTAAAAAACTAAATCGAGACCAACTGAATTGGGTAAAAGAAAAAAGGGCTGTTACCTGTAACCGGTCTTTTTTTTTTTAGTATAGGCGGCGGCATTTCTTTTTTGTGCTTCGCCCTAAGCCAAACAAATTGTTTTTTTTTTGCGCTTGATTTTCAAGGGGGGTTTTAACTTTGGCGCGGAAATTTTTAAATTTTTTTTTTTTTTTTCAAGGAGGTACAATTAAAATTTGAAAAAAAATGTTTTTTTTTTTGAGAAACCACCTTTTGGTCTTATAAGATAGAAGAACTTGTTAAGTGCAAAAAATAACAAACCCGTTTCGTCCTTCCGTTGTCTGGCCCCGGGGCCCTTTAGTTGTTTTTTTTCAGAACATGCAAAAAGAGTGTTCCAACTTTTTTGGTGTGAAACCAAATGCGTGTTCCTTTTTTTTTGAGGTTTCCAAACTCAAAGTTTACACCCAAGCTATCAGTTTTTACCAAGGTTGCTTGATTAAGATCTGTTCTTTTTTGAAAATTAGAAAATTTTCCAACTTTTGGGAGCAAAAGTGCAAAACACTACTTTCGGTCCCACATTTTTTTAAAAACCAAAATTGCCAAAAAACCGAATTGGTCCCATTTTTTTTTTCTAACTATGCTTAAAAAAAG
>NW_011349771.1:357059-363584 GCF_000735185.1 Notothenia coriiceps
CACACACACCTGAACACACACACACACACACACCTGAACACACCTGAACACACACACACACACACACACACACACACACACACACACACACAAAACGAAACTACACAAGACACACAAAAAACATGGAGAAGCTAATACACTTCTTTCAGGTACATGAACACCCACACACCCACACACACCCACCACACACACACACACACACACACACACACACACACACACACACACACACACACACACACACACACACACACACACACACACACACCGCCTTGGACATCTTGCCATGGATCAGCAATTTTACAACATGTGCTACAAATCACAGCGCAAGACAGAGCGCCTAGAGTTGCTTGTGCCAACGTCTGCCTCCAGCCCAATTATGACAGTGTTTATCCATCATTATGGCACTATGCTGTCCTTAAAAGGAAATACAATAATCTACGGCTGTCTTGTTTTTCTTTTGATATTGTGTGAACTTCTAGTCAATAATTCAATGTCCAATTTTCATTACCATTTATTACATTAAACTTGCTTTTCCAGTTAAAATGTAATTCGTCCTGACACAAGAGCTCAATCTGTTTTTCCAAAAACATGAATACATGTACAGAAAAATGGGCAAATCCAACAGTGAAGGCCTTCATCATCTGAACAGCCCACTTGGCATCTGTATTGTTTCCTGTTCTTTATCGGCTAACAGCAGTGCCAATGGCCCTCCAGCCCTGAAGAAGCTACTATGGAGGTCGAACATTGGATTGGGCTGACATCTGCTGGTGGGAGGGACAACACCTCTGCACACCAATAAGCCTCCGCCAAAGTGATATCACTGCATCCTGTCTCCTTTTCTACTGGCTTGTTCTGTGTCAAATGGAAACACTGGGCCCCAGGCCTCGGATTAAATGAGCTTAATGATGAATAGAGGTATGGACCCGCCTCCAGATTGTAATGGGGTGGGGTAGACATGTGACTAGGGGGCTTTCAGTACAACAACCAGAAGAGGAGAGGAGCACTGGTGCACAAATACCAGCATCTTCATTCCATGGCAGGGTACATTTCCAAATTAATAAAGGCTTCACGGTGCTGGGTAAAATATAGTAACAGCAATAACAGCAGATAACCTAATCTAATATAAGCCCACTGTATCTTAGCAACCTTGTTAATTCTGAGAGGAGCAGTGGGGTAAGCAGCAGAAGCACAGCATCCATCATCAAAGACACACCCAGCAGCAACACACACATATACACACAGCAATTACTCACAAACTCTCAAACCCACGACACCACGCACATGCACATGCTATCTTACCATTAGCCACTATCTCAATCACCCTGTGATGCAGATGAATGCATACACATGTGCAGGGCGACACACTCAGGCACATGCACACAGATCCTCAGGCTTACTGTAAGCAGCCGGGAGAATGGAGGGGGTGTGGAGCGGAACAATGGGATCCTAATCGTCGGGCTGCATTTCAAAGCCTCTCCCCTCTACAACACTGTTTCTAGATAAGATTTGAAAATGCTATTTATATCCGCGGGGAAAGGAGCCAACCAGCAGCTTGATTTTCATTTATTTGAAGTCAGATCTAAATTGGGGTGGAGTTACATAATACAAGGAGTGCGACACTCCACCTGCTACTGTCGAGCCAGCCATTGAGGAACACTACGGAGGGAAACGGACCAAGAAACGCACCGGGCCCACGCTAATGCTGCAGCTAATAATTACTCCATCGGCTTAATAACCGTCGCTTACTACACCAAAGGAGCTCGGCTCATCCGTGTGGGTACAGCAGTGGGCCGATCCGCATCTCAAATCCAAAACTACTCCAGCGCATAGGCAGGATGAAATCCGGCAACCATGCTGAGCCAAGGACAAAACATCACAGCACAACATGGCCCAGTCCCCCCACGCACCAGATGTGCAGAGACAGAAAGACAGAGAGGGAAAGACAGCTCTGTTCTTCACAGCTGTGGCCCTGGCTCCCCCCTACCTGCCCCCCCAAAGAGGAGACGGAGCTCCATCCCAGAGTTGGGAGGGACGAGGAGAGGTGGTATAGGATGGACATTTGGTGTTTAGGGAGTGTGAGCAGAACCTAATCCTGACAGGATTAAGAGAGCACTGGATGAGAGGAGGGAGAACAGAGAGATGAGGAGATGGGATCAGCGATGGGAATACTTCGAAAGCAAAAAGGGAGGGCAGGGGAGAATGCAGGATATAAAAGAGAGTAGTAAAATGGGAAGAGGGGGAAATGACTGGTAGGGGGAGGATACAAGGAGATACATGCAGTGGAAGGCATACAAAACATGGAGGGTTGAATGAGATGAAAAGATGAAGGGAAGATGCCTACACTTGTTCATATCCGATCGAAAATTCCTTTCTGTTTGCCATCTTTGCAAGATCATAAATGGGAGTGTTCAATTATGGGAAAATGGATGTGTCAGTAAAAGAAAATAGGGAGTGGGTTAAGAAACTCGATGTTGGTGATGTTAAAGTCAGATATCAGGTGCTGTTCAAGAATAGGACAGTTATTGAGTAAATATTAGGGCTGCTCAAAATAGAATTCATTATTTGAAAGTGAACAGAAAGGGGGACGGTTTGAAAAAAGACGGTATCAATAAGACCTCATTTGCAGCTGACATTATCATCTGATCTGTATCTTGATATGGAATCTAGATAACAGTATCTGACATGGGCCATTGCAGTTTTACCAACTATTATTAAGACTTAAGTTTATCTCAATTCTGCTCACACAGGGATTGATTAGTTTGGTGGAGACTCTACGAAACACAACATCAAGTATTTACTTTAAAGGCCTTTTGGTCCATTCTGTATATGGGAAGTGCATGTGACTAATACTACCTCATTCACACCAACGGTGTTTCAGGGCCGGTTCGGAGCTGGAGCTTGAAAAGCACCGGGTTTTCCTGTTCACACCACAGTGGAGCAGACTCTTAGCTCCGGAATCCGGTTCGTTTCAAGCACCAAAGAATTGTCCGGCCAGAGCAAAAGCACCACATACGCTTACGTCGAGGCAGCGGCAGGGGCAGGATCAACTCCTGAACAACAACAAAAAGCCGGCGTTTTATCCAGTTTGTACACAACAATGGAGAAACTTAACAAGCAGCAATTGGTCCAGAGGACCAGGGGGGGGCCTTTTTTAAACTACTGGCGGAATCTGGTCTTCTGGAAGAGGGTCAGGGAAGCTGGAGCGACAATCCGGCCTTGTTTGTGTTTCGGGTGCGAGCTGTTGAGGGGTTTCCCGCGGTGTTGGCCTTTATTGAAGCAGGCACGCGAAACGGTATCGTCAGACGCAACACCGTGACGCATGACCGCAGCACCAGTCGGACTCTGGGCGGTGTGAAAAGAGCCGGAGCTAAACGAAGAAGGGTCTGAACCTGAAAGCTCTAGCACGGGCTTGAACGGAGTTGCGTTGCTGTGAATGAGGTATCAATGATTCATCAATTACGTTTTTCGGAACCACTTTCACTACTGTCACCACCCAGTACATTGAACCCTTTGACCATTGCTCTTGAGCGAAGGCCACCAGTATGCGTGATCTCTGTCCTTTATCTTTAGTAAATTCTTTGGGTTTGGCTTGTTGGTTGGACAAGAAGCAATTTGAGATACTTTGCATTTCTAGGACTACTTGTTACATATTATAGACTGATGATTCTTGGTTATAGAACTACTCAACAGATGAATTTAATCACAAATTCTCATGCGTGCACTTAGTTATAAAACTCATAGGGCCTTCTTCAGAGACCACCCGACACCACACACTTAAACAGCAACAAAATACTATATTTCAGGACACCCTCAAAGAAATAAAAAACACCAACAATTCAAAGCCGAGACTATTATTTTCCCTTTCTCCAGATATTTGAACTTAACTTCTTTCCATGGGCAGGAGCGTGTCAACGATGTGTCTGTTTCTCCTGATCGGAGCTGCGTCAGCCCACTCTCGTCCTTCTCACATCTGCACACACTCACCTGCCCTCTTTGTAAAACGTGCGAGGCTGGACCCTCACAAAGGCCTTTCGTATTGATGCTTATTAACATGGGCATAAATATTGAAAGCACTACTAATGGAGCGCTCAGAAAAAACACTTTCTAGAGCATTTCAGGTAAACAGCGACCTTGAATTGGCCTCCCTACCTCCCCCTCCCGCTTTCTCTTACCTTTCTCATTTCCCACGCCTTGGACTGGAGTGCCCTGCAGCTTTCACATACCCAGGACACACACACACCACACACACACCACACCCAGACACAACACACAACCCACAGCACCACACATACACTTTAAGACGGACTCCCGAAACTTACACATTTACACACATGTACACATTGTAACATCCATTACCATGTACGACAAAGGGCACTCGGCTGCACACTCTAATGTGGTGAATCTCTAACATCACCTTAACGCCCCCCATGTATCCTCTATGATCTGATTTGGGGTTTTAATGAAATCAATGGATGGAGGGGTGCTTGCGAATCCCGCGCACGCGACTTGTAGAATTAACCGGTCCATTCCTAGTTCTAGATGAATACAAAGCAATATATTATGAAAGGCTTGTTTCATAACTATACAACTAGGCATGAGCTTAGGGTATTCGCTGGGTTTGCTTGCTTTTCTCTTTGGATGTCATAACGGCATTGTTGGTTCAGCTGCCATGTGTGTGTACTCGTTGGACATTATTCTAGCGGGACATGTGGCTGTGTAGGGTGTCCCGCTAGGTTCTATAGTGTGGCTCGCGCGTCTGAGGAGATGAAGGTAGCAACCAAACTGTGTTTTATACACTGACCTGAGCACTGTGAACTTTCAGGGCAGGAATCGACTGTGTCGCTCGCTCCGGCATTATCAAATCGAACTGTTTATATCGACAATTAACAGACAATCTTACAATTTCTACATATCGGTGATCACTGTACTCTCGAAGTGGCTCATCTACTATGTCGTGTATCGTCTGAAGTTGCTTGATCATATAGATATGTCTGGGATTCCCCTTACTGAATACCATGAGACCTCGGCTATATTACTTTTTGTTTTTGACAAGAAAGTGAGAGTTCGATGAGAGTATGCCACCCTACGAGAGCGAAGCGGGCGATAGAAGCAGCCCTAGATAGTGCGTGGAGACGTGAAGGCGGCGAGAGAAGATTAATTAATTATTATTTATGTTTAGTTAATAGGAGTACAGCAAACACATATAGAGAAATGTGTGCGAGATGAGAGCGATCTATGCAGTAGGTAGCAACTGGTTAACTAATTGTTTTTTTATGAACGTAGATTGTTGATACAAACTCGCTATTGCTGGTCTATGGCGCAGAGTTAGATATGCATTTATGTTAAGCAGTCTGACAAGATAAGTACACACTTTTCATTAGTACTATGTTTCTGCCATTTGTGTCTCCCATCGCACTCATGCTATACTCGGACAGGGCAAATATGTTTAGCCTGATCTTGAGGTTGTAATGGTGTGTATTAGTGTTTATAAGGGTAGAGTGTCTAGGTTGTATCCTTATAGAAGCTACATATTAGCACGGCAGAATTTTGGCGAGTCTTAGTGGGTCGAGAGGAGTGCCGTAACAGTGAGTATTACGTAACCCCTAGAAATATGTGATAAGTCCTTTGTCTTGTGTGGTCAAAGGCTTCTGTTGTGTGAGGTATACACCCTAAAGAGCGAACTCTCTATAAGTATTATCATACGCTCTCGACGCTTATAGTTCGAGGTATTAATCAATTCCATCTAATGTTAATATGAGAACATTAGGACTCTGGATTACAACGTAGAAACCACAGAATTTGCGTGTGGATTAATACTAAAGTGATCTGTTATAATAGTTGGTAACGTCCCTCGAGCTGCACTATTATACTGTTATATATGCTTGTCTCAAGGTAACCACATGACTCGAGATGTGTACGCAAGATGTTCTCTCCAAGCTATCTGTTCAATTGTCTGCATTGCGCGGAGATCAATAACCGATCCTCTTTATTTCATTATAGATCGTAGATCACGAGGCACTACTAAGCCTGCTATTTGCAAATGTGCCTCTGAACCTTAACAAGTGCCATGTTCAGGTTATCATTTACACACAGGAGGCGGTCACAGACATAAGACCAGCTGTTAACTAAAGCCTCTTACTGACCTAGGTGTCAGGGATATATATTAATGCTGCCGCATTAATGGTCACACGCAATTTTCACCCATTTATTTAATTACCTGTTTAATGTGAGGTGTTTCCTATCCCCTAAACCTCCATGGATGTCGCCAGTTTTATACTGGCACTTGTCACTATGGGAAATATGACAAACGTCTTTAGAAAACGTTACAATTCCCAGAGGACCCTGCCATAGAAGTTAGACATGTTGTGAACACACATAGCAGAATGTGTAGTTCAGGGACTTGGGGGGGAGGGCGCGGGACGGGCTAGACCACATTCAATCCAGTTTTGGACAGATCTGCCCCGTGGTTCAATCCCATTTCAAAGTGCTGTCGTACGCTCGTTTGTAATTTGTCGGTGAAAG
>NW_011349771.1:363629-391457 GCF_000735185.1 Notothenia coriiceps
GTATATTTGTAATTACGTATTACCGACGCGATTATGAATGCCGGTGTGCGGCAACGTGTTTCGTTGTGATAACCAAATCCAGGAAACTATTCGTCCTAGTATGTAATCCATCTTGACCGATCTAGACTTCTCACCTGTTTTTGCGTTCACTTTATATTCGGCCGCTGCGCTCTCTCTCAGTCTCTAGTCTTAGTCGCGACGACTGCTTCTTGTGCGTCGAACGTACTAAGTGTCGCAGGCGGCGACACTGCCCTGGGGCCACTCCCCTAGTTTTCTCCGTATTCTCGATCTGGTTTGTGTGATCGATCTTTAGATGGAGACCTTGATTGTGGTTTGTGCAATATGCTTATATAAATAAGGAAATGACAGCCAGTGAAATGTCCAAGTAATTATTTTTATTTAGAGTCAAAAGAGTGCATGGGGTACGTCATGGGTTGCATGGCGATCCCCGGCGTTGGGGTAAACTCTTGGTGTCATATCTGCCAAGCAGTGTGCTCGGCGTGTCTTTGTGTCTTATTGGCTATTGTCGGGGTTCCACTTTCGAGCCCCCCTCGCGGTTTGCCGAGGCACATTGCGGGATGTATGTAGTAAAGGACTATTTTGCTAGTTCGGTATTCGGGGCGGAGAGGGGTGCAGCGGACAGTGGGCGCAGTGGGCGCAGTAACGACTACACAAAGCGGTTGTTGTTGTTGTTACCGCCTAGTGTCCAAACGCAACCAGGATGGCTGCGATGACTGGTACTATGTTTACAATCACGTTGTAGATGTCGAGGAGATGGGTTTTGGGTAGCCGTTGTTACCTGTACTCTTGATGTCTTGAGTAACGGGATTTTAGGTGGCGCCTCTTATTTGTCTTCCCGTTGGTCACGTGTGTACCGTTAGTACGGAGCCCCGAATAAGTGACGAAAACCACTAAAAACACGCTTCATGTCGCTGTGAATGTCCCCGGCGTATTAATGATGTCGCAGAGTGCCAGCTCCGCAGGAGCACACTTGCCTGGTACAGGAACTCGGCTAAGGCACACCTCCTTTTAAAAACTATAGCATAAGCCAGAAAAGCAGGCCCGGCCCCGGATTAGTCTACACGGGACATCAGAGATGTTATAGTTCTAAAGTCTTTACGTAGTTGCCTTTTCACCTTTATATTAATACAACAAAGAATTAGTTTGAAATACCATTTCGTAATTATTAGTCGAGACGGGATCGGAACTTTGTATGAATTATTTACGGGTCCATAGCAGAACCGGCCTTCTTTTTTTTTGTAAAGAGTTTTTATACTCTTCCAATAGACAGAAGACGGTTTGTATACCAGTAACTGGACTAAACCCCGACAACGGTCGGACAACGGTCTGTTTTACTTTCATTAACTTCTACAGTGGGCACTAAGCGCCCTTGAACACTTATATGATTACATTATTAGTCAACATTTATTGTCACTTTCATCATTTTGGACGTTGACTTAATAAATTGTTGACTATAATTGTTAAATATATTAAGTGTTCAAGGGGCTTAGGTGCTGTAGAAGTTAATTGAAAGTAAAACAGACTGGTTGTCCGACCGTTGTCGGGGTTTTAGTCTCTGTTACTTGTAGTACAACCGTTTCTGTTTATTTGGTAAGAGTTTAAAACTCTTTCAAAAAGAGGACCGTTCTTTCTATGGTGACCGTAAATTCATGTCATACAAATGTTCGATCTCCAGTCTCGACTAATATTTCGAATGTGTATTTCAATCTACTTCTTTTTGTTTGTATTATTCTAAAGGTGAAAAGGCCACTACGTAAAGGCTTTATAACTTATCCTTCTGTGGTCCCGTGTAGACTGTCCGGGGTCCGGTGTGCCTTTGGTTTTGCTTGGCTTAAGCTATAGTTTTTTATAAGGCGGTGTGCCTTAGCCGAGTTCCTTGTACAGGCAAGTGTGCTCTGGCGAGGTGGGCGCCTCTGCGACTCATGTATAGGCCGGACTTCACAGCGACATAAGGCGGTTGTTTTATGTGGTTTTCGTCCTTTTCTGGGGGCTCGTACTAACGGTACCAAGGACCAACGGGCGACAAATAAGAGGCGCCACCCTAAAGCGTTGTGACATCAAGGGTACATCACAGGGTACAGTGAACAAGGCTACAACCATCCCCTCGTACATCTACAACGGATTGTAAACTAGTACCAGTCATCGCAGACCTGTGGTTGGCGTTTGGACACTAGGCGTAACAAACAACCACCGCTTTGTGTAGTCGTTACTGCGCCTGCGCCCCCACTCGTCGTCTGCACCCCTCTCCGGCCCCGATACGAAGTAGCAATAGTCCTTTACTGCATATCGCCGCATGTGTGCCTCGGCAACCGGGGGGGTCTCGTAGTGGAACCCTCGCAATGCAATAGCACAAGACACGGCGAAAAGCACACCTGCTTGGCAGTTGATCACCAGAGTTTACCCCATACGGCCTGGGGATCGCCGCAACCTCTGACGTTACCCCATGCACTCTAAATAAAAAATAATTACTTTTGGCATTATTCACTGGGCTTCTTTCTTATTTATATAAGTATTGTTCCACTCCATCAAGGCTCTCTAATTGATCGATTCCAACAGCTTGAGAATCACATAACACTAGGGGGAGTGGCCAGGCGTGTCGCGCCTCGACACTAGTACGTCTGACGCACAAGAGGCAGGTCGTCGTCGACTGACTAGAGACTAGAGAGAGCCGCAGGCCAATAAAAGTGACGCAAAAACAGGTTTGCTAGTCTAGATCGGTCAAGATGGATTACTATACTGATGGCGATACGTTCCTGGGATTTGTTTATTCACAACGAACCGTTGCCGCCACCGGCGTTTCATATCGCGTCGTAATCGTATTACAATTATACTCGCCCAGTTTAGGGTACGAGTGTTTTACCGAGTATATAAAAAAGAAGAGTAAGGGGTGCGGGGTTTTTTTTTTATGTTTATTGGTTTAAATCCTTTTCACTTGCTTCAACTCGTCAACCCATAATATATTGTCTCAATGTGATAAAAGTTTTGGCTTCACATTATGCGTCGAACGGAGGGACAGTCTTATGTTTCAGGAGTCCTTCGTGTTCGGGTACAAGAGTGATGTAACTTCATGTTGAATATTTTTATCAGTCAAGTTACGTTGTTACAGCAGAGTACTCATTTTACCAAACGGTACGTAATACTACCTACATTTGTAACTTTCTCGTCAATTCAAAGAGTCAATCGTTACAACACAACATTATTTAGTCTGTGACTACCATTTCCGACATGACATGGAGAAATATTCCGTAAAAAGGGGATTGTTTAACAAAACGCGACTAGTCCCCCATGACCGCTTATAAAAAAGTTTCCCCGATGTATAACTTTTTACAACAACTCTTGGTGACCAGATATGCGTATCTCTTGACATCAACTATGTTGGGGCAAAGCAGGGCACCCGGCCCGGAATCACAAAGTCTGTAACGTTTTTCACAGTTAAAAAAAAAAAAAAAAAAAAACTGGTTTACCAGAATCGTTTTGATTCTGTTGGTTGATATCATTCCGACTATGAGAGACTTTAATTCTTACAGTTGAATGTTTCACGTGTGATGAGTGTAATGTTTCGGTTGCTACCAGGGTAAAGTATACGTTCTACTATAATTAGTCTTATTGCGTATGGGTGGTTTCAAAAGTTGTTAACGAAAACCTAAATAAATTGGTCCTGTGGTACATCTATATCTAGTTAGTTACTACACGACAACCTACCCAATTTTTCTTGTCAACCTAGGGTTGAATACTCGGACTCTTCTTCTTCTTCTCTCTCTTTTGGATAAAATTTACTGGAAACGGTTGTCAGAAAATTACCGGTTTGTTCTTACGGTTTTCGATTACTTTCTCGTCTTTTGGTGTTATAAAATGTCGATACAGTTAATCGAATTTCTTTTCTTTAAAGTGGTTTCGTATGTGGGTACAGCTTGTTCTTGTAGAATGTTCTTCGTTTGAGAACGACTATTTTTTATGTGATGAAAACTAGTAGGTTCTGCGACCCTATATTTACAGTACAGTTCTCCGTTATTTATGTGGTTTCGTGTTATAAAACTTGTCCGACCCAGAGACGTACATTTGGTCATGTTCCTTTACGGTGCAGTTTGTGACTAAGTGTGTAGGGACGTTGAGCGGTACCGTTGTTCACAGAAGGTAGGACACCTAGTTGTATACCACCCACACAAAACCGAGACACAACCAACCACCTGACATGTCACACACGTCCATACAGTCACTTACGTGAAAAACCAGCGACGTACGTAACTCAGGTAAGACCTGACACAAACTATGTTGGGAGCTACGCGGTTCTCCTCCTCCCGATCCTTAACTTTTGTTGTAGAAAACAACTTACGGATACGCGATTGTGTCAAAGGTTGTGTTGTACTCGTAGGTAAGTCTCCGGTCTTTACATTAAATTTTTTTTGTCGAATTTTTGGTCTATCTACCTTCTGTTTTCTTAACCTCTAACAATACACTATCAACTGAGTTCCTCAACTTCTTTACCCCTCTTTTCGTGTTAAAATAACAGACTCCATCTTAGTTTCCTCGACCCTCTTCTCTCGTTAATCGTTCTCTCATTCTTCGTACCGAAACTCCCATTTTTGTTGGAGGTAATGGACGGTTATTACGGTTACTTTTTTTTTTCTTCCCTAAATCCGTGTGGTCATTCCGCCTAGTGTAAAGGGGCTGTTGTCGTTCCAAACTTCCCAGTACCTACCCGACGGTCGCGTCCGGAGAGGCGGTCCGACTCGTACTTTGTCGTACGACGTTAACCAGTCGCCCGCCCCCCTCGGGACAGTCGTCCGTGTATCCGAGATTAAGTTCGTTACTGACACTATTGTAAAGGCTCCGCCATTACTACAATTACCTGCCACAAAATTTCGTGCACACGTACCTTTAAGTCTGCCCTTATGAATTACGGTGGCCGGCGACTACACGACTTCCACCCTCGTGTAATTTACATAGATCATCCGTTCACATACCTTCCTGGATCATGGTGAGGTAAATTTATATGAACAGACGGACGTTTAATTTGATCGGGAAGTAACTTTGTCTCCCATGCTCATAAAATGCTCATATATTTTTTTCTCTTCATTCCCCACGCCCCAAAATAAATAAATATACAAATATACCAATTTTAGGAAAAGTAACGAAGTTTGAGCAGTGTGGGTATTATATGAACAGAGTTACACATATTTCAAAACGCGAAGTGTAATAACTGCAGTTTGCCTCCCTGTCAGAATGACAAAGATCCTCAGTGAAGCACAAGCCCATGTTTCTCACTAAATTGTAAGTACAACTTATTAAAAAGATCAGTTCAATGCAACTAATGTCGTCTTAGTGTTATTGCATGATGTTAAAATTGGTTGGCCATAAATTTAGTGATGGATTGTAAACATTTGAAATGTAGCATTTAAGTTTTTCTCAGTTACAATGTTGTTGTTTTAATAAATCAGACACTGATGGTAAAAGGCTGTACTGTACCTCTTTATATAGGCATTTTTTCCCTAACAAATTGTTTTTGCGCTGATCAGGGGGTACTTGGCGGAATATTTTTTTCAAAGGAGGTACATTATTGAAACATTTTTGAGAACCACTGGTCTATACGATAGAGAACTGTAGCGGATACAACCCGTTTCGTCTCCGTGTGGCCGGGGCCTTAGTGTTTCAGACATGCAAAAGTGTCACTTTTTGACCAAATGTGTCTTTTTGAGTCCAAACTAAGTCAACCAACTATAGTTAAGGTCTGATAATCTTCTGAAATTAGAATTTCACTTGAGCAAAGTGCACACTACTTCACATTTAACAAATGCCAACGATGGTCCCATTTTCTATATGCTAAGATGATATTAATCAGAATAATTCCGTCATACCCACAAAGTTTTCAAACAATTTGCTTTTGGATTTATTTTATAGCAGGAGACAACCATGTAGATATTTAGATCAATCAAATGATGTTGCTTGTTGTGATGTTGTTAAAAAGAACAGTTGGTCCCAATTATGATGCTTGAGAAGAAGAAGAGAGAGAGAAGCCTTTTTTTAAATGACTTTGCAACAGTCTTTTAATTGACCAAACAAGAGATGCAAAAGCTATGAAGAGCAGAAAACCACATATATTTTACAAGCTATGTCAATTTAGCTTAAAAGAAAAATGATAATTTCACCAAAGTCATACACCCATGTCTGACAAGAAGCCATTCTTACAATGAGCAAAAACATCTGCTGATAAAAATATAACTACTTTGATCATCTCAAGACGCTGGATATTAAATGTTCATGTCAATGAGGCAATAAATACACCAAAGCCACAATATGTTGAACAGCTGGGTCTCTGCATGTAAACCAGTAACAAGGAAATGCCACTGTCAAACACTGATTCACACATCCCTGCACTCGCCATGGCAACAAGTGTCTTTCCATCCTGTGGATCAACATATGTGTGTGTGTGTTGTTTTGGCTCTGTGTTGTTTGTGTGTACTGTACAGTGTGTGCATGTATGTCAGGATGCACTTTCTGTCGCTCTGCATGTCCATGAGTCATTCTGGACTGTGTTAACAACCCCGATGCTCAAAAGATGGAGGAGCAGGAAGTGAGATAACAACATCTTTTGAATGCCAGCGCTAACACAGTTTCCAACACAACATGAGCAGTCATTCAGGAGGCCAGATGTAATTTTAAAAAAACAGCTTAAAAACCAGATAGATGGAAGACAAAGAGATGGGAGATTGTTTATGTGATAGTTGACAAAGGGAGTTGAAGAAATGGGGAGAAAAGCACAATTATTGTCTGGAGGTAGAATTCAGAAAGGAGGCTGGGAAGAAGAGAGCAATTAGCAAGAGATAAAAAGCATGGCTTTGAGGGTAAGACAACCTCCTATTACTCCAATTAATCCAATTTGAGAAAAAAAAAGAAGGGATTTAGCACACCAGTAAGGCGGATCCATTTCCCCGACAACAGCAAGTGTTTGAGGGTCATGAGTGGGCTGCCAGCGCAGGCCTCCCGCCAGGCTGAGCAGAAAACAGCATGCTGGCATTTCAGGCGGGCGGGGGGGAGCCCTGTCAGCAGGCACATTAGCTCTAATTCAACATGACTTGTTGATACATTTCCGAGGCGGTAATGATGTTAATGACGGTGTTTTAAAGCACGTGTGCATGGAAATCAGAGGGAATATTAATGCCACCGGCCGCTGATCGTGCTGAAGGTGGAGCACATTAATATGTATCAAGTAGGTGCATATGTGTATGAAGTGACTAATACCACTCCATTTTAATATTTACTTGTCTGCTGCTAAATTAAACTAGCCCTTTCATTGAAACAGTCATCACTTATCTTGCTCTTGTTAAGTGGATGTCAGTGATGAAGTGTACGCTAACCTGTAGATAGCAGCCTGAGTCTGGGCTCTGTGGAGGTGAAAGTGTGGAGAGGCAGACTATTTTCAGAGTTTGATCTTTGATGAAAGAGTTTGCTGTGGCACCCTGCCACCATCAAGTCCTTTACTGACCCAATTAATGTGTTGCCTTAGCCACGAGCAGGTGGAGTAATGTCCACTACCGTCGGAAGATCTTAGCCACTAATTAACTCTAGATTTCTGACATGTCTGCGATCTGCCTCGTGGTCCTGCTCTTATATCACCAGATGGAAATTGTAATTACGTGCTGACAAAATGTGGTCATTTTCAATCGTGTTTGGGTTTCTTTGCCTCAGACACAAGCAGAAAAGCAATTTATTTCAGTTCTCAAGCTGCAACTTCATTAGTCTTATCAGCTGCAATTGTTTCAAGATTTGTAGGATTGTGTTCGCGTCCAAACGCTGGCAATCAAAATACCATTTTCTCTACCAAACGTGTTCTGAGTAATCCCACAAATAATCAGCTCCATTTGGGCTCAGATTACTGTGGTTTGTCTTCCAGTGGCAGTAATGGATTAGACCTGCATTCGATAGCAAAGTGGAACAGATTGCTGCCCCACAGAGTGTTCATCCAGCCCATTTGACAGCTGTATTGTTTGAAAAATAGCAAGAAGGGAGGCTGCTGTGAAATCCCACCCTGTAGGGGCTCTTTAAACTGTTCACTGCCTTCACGGCTGCACCAGCCTCAGCGATGGGAGTGTGGCTCTCACTCTTCTCCCAACCGTCAACAATGAATTTAGTGTCGTTGACATTTGGAGCAACCCATTATCAAGTCTCCCCTAGGCAAGGGACTGCTTGCAACACCAATTGTACCTTATAAGAAAAAAGAATGATGTCATTTATAACCTTGCATAAATTACCTTCAAAATTAAATTATAAGCGGTGAGCTGTTCAACCGAGAAGTAATGGCTTCTTTTCAGATTCATTTAAATGGCTTTTAGAGGTGCATAATATCCAATATAAGAACAAAGATTTAAAAAAAAAAAGGCAGGGCATCTTTTTTTTCTGTTTTTCCTTTCTTGCTTATCTTTAAACAGAAAAGAAAAAGAAAGATGATGATGATTTCACGTGATGGAACTTTCAAATTGAAGTACACACTGAGACAAAAAATAAATAAAGTGCATTTAAATGTTAAGGCATTATAAATAGGACCTAAGTTGTAAAAAGTGCAAAGTCTTTTTTACGCTCTTAACTGCTGTCATATGAGTTTTCTCTGCCTTAGTCCCTAACCAGAAGGGTGGTATTTAATTATGTAACACTACACTCTCTTCCAGCAGTAAAATACAATCATTTTAAGCACCCAATCAGTAATCATTGTGACAGTCTAGTGTGTACAGCCAGAGGGAGATTACAGGACCTGGAAGCTTCTTAAACAGCGCTGAGGACTGTGCAAAGAGCCAGAGCGTGTTAAACTTTGAGCTTAAACCGAGGAGGAAGAGGGGATGCTCAGACCTGGAGAGTGCTTACAAGCGTGTGGATGAAAGCCAGGCAGAAGAAACACAGTCGCAGGTGGGAAATGTAAAAATAGGCTGGACTCCACAACCAAGGATGCAGCCTAATAACATCAGAAGCATCTTTACCCACAAGGCTTTTTCATTTCAGGTGTGTGTTAGCTGTCACAATTTGACGCACACAATTGCTCTTTGCCAAGTCAAGCAGCGAAATCCTAATACCCCGATGACATGCAATGACAAAAGTGTGACCACTGGTTGGGAAAACCGTTCCGTAATTTCTAAAACTTTGTCTGAAATAACGGTGGAAGAGAGAGGGGAGAACGCTGCAAAGTGCAAATCACAGCAAAGGCAATGGGGTGGAAAACAGAACAGCCGTGTTGATGACAACAGCGTGGGCGTCCTGTGACAGAGACCCTCATTTTAATGTCCATCTCTCAACTTATTCCATAAAACACATCGTCAGCTCTATGAGGGGAAATGGGCCGCTGAATGACAGCACGCCATAACAACTCCTGACCAGGATATTAGGAGATACATCTTGTCTAAAAAAGAGCCGGGTGGGGCTATACGTCGCACTGGATTGGAATGGATGTAAATATTATTTCAAGGTTAACGGCAAGCTGTTTGCCTTAAGTGTGCCGTGTAACTGTTCTGCCCAGCGAAGCTTCTCTAAACGCCCTCAATGAGAACTGCTCTTGTGCCATATGTTTGTGCACACAATAAATAAGAAATGAATTCCTGAGGAGTTTAAGTAGCTCCCCGGCATTTCTCTCAAAACTAATGGGCCAAGAGTGAATTATTGATGAGTGTTGATCAAGGAGAGAGCAGAAAATAGGTTATCTATAAGCTCACACTCAAACACAATGACAAGCCTGAATATTTAATCAAAAGGGGTAAATAGGCATGTGATATGATGATAATATTCCAATGCTTTCCTTCTAATAGCTCATTTGAAAGATAAAATGAATCTCGGCCTTGCTATTGACTTGTGTTCACTCCAATTCACGAGACCTCATTCAATTGCGAGGCACTGCTCGGCAGCAATCTTATCGCAGTTTCCTCTAACTCCAGCATCCCTCTCTCTCTCTCTTCCTCACTGTTTGCTGTGGGCAGCGGTAACACGAGAGTGATGGGAGTGACCTTGGCCTGGTTTTGTGGGCTCCAGAGGGCGGCCATGTCTCACAGCGATCCGTTCTCCCCCACCAATCCCGATTAGCAGGCGGGCAAGCAGGCGACGGACGGGAACAAAGTGTCGCAGTGCAGAGAGGATGTGGAGGAGCCGGATCGGTGGCCCAGAAGAGGTGTGAAGAGGGCCTGGGATGACAGCGTGTGGGGTGGAGTGTGTGCATGAGAGGGGATGGTTCTGTAGGACAAGGATAATGGAGGGATAGTTCAACAGTAGGTCAAGGAGGACAAATGGTCAGAAGTGATCTCGGTGGGGAAGGAGATGAGGTGGCATAAAAGCCTGGGAGGAGGCCGCAGTCTGGGCTGTGCTGCTGAATGTTTTACTGCTCTTCAGAGCCATCAATGCACACTGGGCTGACACACAGGCAGACTGCACACACTGTTAGTAAGCAACAAATCTCCAACTCAACAAAGTGAATATTATTCATTTTTGGCGCATTCGGCTTTTCTCCAAGGATCAGGGTATGCTTTTACTTCCTGGCATACAAAATGGGGAGGCAAAAAGAAGCAATAATAAAAAGAGCATTTGCATTCAAGTCTAACCTCCGACCACCTGATACATTTAGGTCTAATATGTACTCTTCTTACAGCTCTATTTTGGTCTCCACCAGGAAAGTATTAGGCTAAATAACTGCTGCGGGAAAGTTGAAAACAAATGCCTCAAATGGCCATAAAAGTCACCATAAACACAGTGACACAAAAGAGAAACAAAGCTCACATTAAGAGCGAAAGAAGGAATAAAAACATGTAAAAACAGTCATTAATGCAGAGAAAATCCTCAGCGACCTCTTTCCTGTTCAATGATCAAACAGATTGCTCTTTATAAAAGAATTAAGTTTTATCAAAAGCACTTTGAATTGCCTTGCTTGCCTTATATCAGTATAGAGAAATACTCTACTTCTTTATAACTGATGTTCAGTCAGACAACTCACCACGTGTTTCTTTAACATATTAATTAGAAGCAGCATATAGTTGAGTTTGGCGACTAGGCTCGGGCCTCATCACTCCACAGATATACATAGCACGATGAGTGATGATTAAATAACTAAACCCCAGAGCCTACAGGTGGAAGCTGGGGTGGTGGTGCGGCAGGCAAGCAGCAGCGACGTAGAGGTTGCTGCAGCAACAGCAGCAGCAAGCAATGCATGGAGAGATATCTGGCAGGTTAAATAGAGCGGCATATTAGAGACTCTGTTTGGTTGGCTGTAGAGTGGCAAGGGACGTTATGTATAAATGCAGTATAAGTGCTCGAGTTGACTGCCTGAACTAGCTCGCAGGCTTCGCCCCATTTCTTGCAGCATCTACGCTAATGTGTAAGGAGCCGCCATTGTTGTTTTGAACAAACAGCTGCCTTTCTGTGTCGTCTCAACACACACATATACCGCACCCAAAATGTGCCAAAGCTCCTCAAAGCTGGACATTGATTGGTCTAGTCCACTGTCGTTTAGACACAAAAGTAATACTTAAAAACCGACAGAATAGATTTTTCTGTAATCTTGTGATATTGCATGAATGTGCCATGCAAGGTAAATACTAAATATACGTTAATAAACTAACGAAACAAATGTTCAAGAAACCACACTATTATCAGTTGTTTCTTACTTGTATTGAAAGTTTTAAAATAACTTTTTTTCAACCTTCTTTTTTGGAAGATTGCATCTACAGTATATGACTGCATGTCTTTCTCAAGCCTTGAGGCCAACATTAGGTTTTGTTCACATCATCCTTCCCCATGCAACATTTGATACGCTCACACTCACACTCACACACAAGCATTTGTAATGTATACACACACACACCCAGCAGATGGGCTCATGCTATGACAGCCACCTTTGCAGTGTCCTTGGTTCCCTGCTCGTAATTCCCCCTCCTGTAACTCTGCCTTCTGCTGTAACTCTTCCCTCTTGATTCAAATCAATTTCAGGGTGCTTCGCCTGAGAGACGCGCAACAAGGTTTTCCATGCAGAAGCACTGGAAGTTTTCTATCTCTGTCCCTCTGCCTTTCTCCAGCCACGTCCATTTCGTTCTCCCTCCTTCGGACTCTCCCTCCCATTATACGCTGCTCTTACATGAGCCCCAGGCAATCCACCCCAGTGATAATCCAGTCTTTCATATTGGCAGATTAATATTGACTCGGAGCCCTGGAGCTGATGCTCGGCCCATCCTGCAGTTGCTGGAGCATGCAGAATATGAGAGATGGAGCTTAATATACATTCTGCTAGTGCCTCTCAGTCCAGAAGAGAGAGCGAGGACGTCATTTTGGTTTGCCAGATTTTCAGCCATTGTGTATTTACGAAGCCCCATGCCCTAAAATAAGATATACTGCCTGCAATTCATGTATGCTGATATGCATGCATGTGCACACAACTGGACATTCTTGTGTTTTAAGCCCCTAGGCGGTACTGAGAAAAAAAAAGTCTAACAAAGGAAATGCCACAAGGTTTATTCAAATTTTCTTTATCCATTTCCTCACAGTTGACCAATTTGTGTGCAGGCTTTCCAGTGGAGTAGCCATGATGAACACAGTCAGTTTCATGGTGATTAATGAACATTCGATGAGGGCGAATCAATGACGTTCATTAAATAGAAATCAGTGAAAAGACATGAAATCGAAGTCTCCCCAACATGAGATAAAAATCACAAGAAAATATGAAATAAATGAAGAGTAAATGGAGTCCATGGCTGGGAGACATTTGAATCAATAGATGTATTGACCAACTCCCTGATGTAAATGCACCAATAAGAGAAGGAACAATGGTGTGTCAAGATCAGTTGTTGGTGAATCTTTTGAAAAGGGTACACTTATGACAAAGGTTTTTCATTCTCAAACATGATGACCTACAGAACTCGATTCCTCAACAGACAAAACCGCTCTCTTCAAACAATCAATAGGAAGGAACTGATTGTGAAGCCACAGAATTTGTTGCTTGGCTCGTCAAGCTTTTGAATTTTTGAATGTACACATTTCATTTTCATTTACTCGTTTATTTGAAGAGGGACAATGCACATTGATGAACATTTTTAACAATTAATGCTTCAAAAAAATGTAAATATGCCGGATTTGAGCTTTTAGCTAATTTCCACCCGTAGTCCCTCACATACAACATTTAAGAACATGACATTTATATACATAGCAAAAATAAATAAATGATATGCCGAAAGAGCACATTGATGCAGATTTGTGGCTTAAAATCCAGAGACTTTTCTAGAACAATAAGTCCCCCACCCCAAATAAATGAAGAAATAAGTAATACCCAGTAGATGTTACACATTCGGTCCAATGGCAATGGAAGAAACAAAGCAAAGCTAGTTAGCTGGGTATGCTAACTTTAGCAGCATACGTTAAAACCAACTGACAAATACGCTTTTTTTAATCACTTTTTAAAAGTTTGTTCTTGTGTTTTGTGGTTACAGGTGCCAGATAAAAAGACATTTCCCTCACAACTAATGGTGGATGTTGAAGGAAATATAAGATTATACTGCAGGGTACAGACCATGTAGCCTTTGACCAGTGTTACAAGTAAACATATGCTTGAATGAGACTTTAGAGATGGTAATTCTTACAATAACCTCTTCAGATGCCTATTCTTATTTGTAAACGAGAAATAGAGTGAGAATGCAGACTAACTACTGACTTCCCAGACATACGTGTCTGTAGCTTGCTAATGCTATCCTTCAAGCTTGGAACTGCAAGTCAAACTCCCGCCTATACTGGGACACTCCAAAGCGTGGCACACTGTGGTTTAGCGATACTTAAATACTCAAATCACAGGCATTTCTCAAGAATTAATTAGATAATAACCACATGTTTTACAGGCCTCATTAAGCTGTTAATAAGCATTCAAGGCTAATACAGGCTCATGACTCATGTTCTTAGAATCAATGGGGAATTAGCTAGTTGTGTTTCATGGCTTACAGCTATTAAGCGTCTTGTATTTTCACATACAATAAAAAAACTCAAAAGAACCGATCTAATGCGTGAGAAACATGTTCGCCCCTGCCCTCCACCTGACCCTTCATCATCAACCTGACAAGTACATGCAAGCAATGGCACAATGTTGAGTGTTTGACAACCTTCCAATCAAATGTTTCTACCTTTGTTTTCACAATCCATCACATTCAACCTGATGTGCAGAGTGATATAAAACTGACAGCAATGCAACCATAAAACAGATTTCAGGGTTGACAACCTCCTGGTCATTACACCTCTGCCACTCAGAAATATTAACAATAATAAAATGACAAAGCAAATAAGCAGGCTCTGGCAGTGATGTGAGAATAATGACTGCCCTCTGTTATTTTACTGAACATGCAGTCAAAGTTCAAGTTTCAGCTGTTGGTCGCTTATCCATTGTTTGGGAAATGCTCGGGAATTTTGCAGTAAACAATGCAGTAGATGTGCACAGTCTTGATGACGTTATGATTGTAGGACGGCTGCATTGGGACATTTTCTGTCCAAGACTTCAATTTATCATTTGAAATTGCGACACAGATCGGCGGGAATGGTTCATAGCTGAAAGAAAAATAGCTCTCTGTTTTGACAGGAGAGATGCTATCAGAAATGGGAGACATCGAAAACAGAATGTTTGGCCGTGTTTGAGAAATGGCTGACAATGGAGGACCAGACAAGTTGACAGTGTTCTCATCTTTGCTTACTTTTGCCTCTGTACAGATAAACAGTTTGACTTTTAGCACAAGCTTGAGTACTACAGAATGTTATGAAATTATAAGCTTGGGCCTCTACAGTTTCATCTGTGTTTGGAGAAGTTTTTGTGCATCAAGCGATTCGGTTTATGCCGTTTATCTTTTTAACTGAGCAACAAGTCATAATAGCTGTTTTAACTGCAGCATAAGAACAGCTGAGGTGGTGTTACGATCACATGAAGTACAAAATACACTTTGAGCTGCAACAACAAATCCATTGCGACAAAACAATTGCACAATATTGTAGCGATATTCAGCCTGTTTGGTATTTGTCATCAAATGAGTGGATTTATAAGATAGTTAACTAACTCTAACTCATCCAATAAAACGACTGAACCAAGTCATTTGACAGAAATGAGCCATTTCCAAATAGTAAAAACCCAGCCAATTTAAAATACTTTTTTACTCTCTGCTATTCAATCTTAATTGTGAGATGCATCTTCACACGATAAAAAGCATTCGTCTTTGCTGCACAGACTACTGCTCTTAATTTTGACTCAGACCTAACCTGGTGACCATCTTTATGGAGTGGAAATCTGAACTTTGCATCACACAGGGATCGTTGTTGTTCAACGTTCAGGCTCGACAGAGAGCATACTTAGCGTAATGATCCATTG
Organism: Notothenia coriiceps; assembly: GCF_000735185.1. NCBI lineage: Eukaryota > Metazoa > Chordata > Actinopteri > Perciformes > Nototheniidae > Notothenia > Notothenia coriiceps. The sequence goes on from NW_011349771.1 coordinate 379,000, forward strand.
GCTGTGTGTGTCTAATGAAGAAATAGATTATGTGCTTGCCCACTTCATTGGTTTGCTAATGAGCATATTTGTTTGCATGTATGTGGGAATCTTCTTGGTAGTGTCTGTTGAATATATAGCAGAGGGGGNGTGGGGAGCAGTATAACCAGTCAGAAGAGGAGGGGTTAATGAGCCAATCACAGTCCATCAGGGAAGCTACCAAGAACACAGAAGAGTCCACTGGTCATCCACTCTGCTTCTTCCTTTAATCTTTCCCAAATGTTCTTCTCACTCTCAAGCCATACCTTCCTTCTCTTTTTCCCTCTCTTTCGGCCATCTTCCACACTCCCAACAGATTAGTGTTAACGAGGATATTAGCCATGGCAGTAAACACAGTCCTTCTCTCCGATCCATTTGGCAGCGAGGAAGTAAAGGGAGGACAGGTCTGACTTTTTTCTAGCCCCTCTGACTGGTGAGGCAGGCAACACTAGTGAACGTAGTATTGAGTGTGTGTTTTAGGGGGTGTATAAAGAGAGGCAGAAGAAACTGGAGGGGTCGGATCACACTGGCACCAGTTAACATTAGAGGTCATATAATCTCAGTCATCTGACCAGAGGGGGGGAAGTAAAAACCTTTTATCAAAGCCAGCACTCACCAGGTCAAAATACTCAGGATGCTTTCCTGTGAGGAAACCCACTCCTCAATCATTTGGCATTCTTTCAATGCGCCCTGCTAAATCTTGTGACCTGAAACGTGAACCTCATCCCAATTTTTGTTTATTCAGAAGCTTTCTCCAGGGGAGGAATCGACCATTTCCATCTGTAGAGAACTATACATGTCCCTTGTGTGTGCTGGAGTGGTTTAACCAGTACCTCTGGGTCACCCTTGTACTCACACCAACATCAGTAACACACACAAATGGGATGTGGTGTGTTAGTGTGGTGCAAACCCTGAGGGGAGGTCGCTTTGATAGAGGGGTTTATGTCCCTCCCAAAGGGCCAGAAGCAGTGCTCGCAAAACAGCCACAAATCAATACCCCACACATCTGTCAGGGTGTGATTAAATTCTCCCATTCCCTTGACAACACCTACTCCATACATAAAATGTATACCTATTCACACACTCAAACACACTCTTTGGGCTTTGCAGGGGGCAGATGAGGTTGTTCAAGGCCTAAAAAATGGTTAGCAGGAAGTGTTATGTTTCCCTCAAGGTACAACGTCTCGATGTGTGACCTTAAAAGCACAACTTCACATTGAAACTGTTCTTTCTCTTCTAAAAGGCACTGGTGTAAGATGTCAAATGACACATTGACATTTGCCCTCAGGGTTCGTGCCCTTTGACTACAATGTTAATGCTACGGTGGCACAAAAAGACAAATACTGACTTAAAAAGATGGATGTGTACTTTGCTCTTTTTGGACACATAGGTGTGCCGCAGCTGAGCTTCCTAAGGACATGGAGGGAAGAAATTCATCAAAAAGCAATCATCAGTGCTAGGTGGTGACTGATCTAGCGTGGCATCCATTCATTATGTAAATCTCACAACCTAGCTTTCTTTATCATCAAAGACCCTCATTCTGAAAAATTAGCCACTCTCCGTCTGTGGAAAAACAACAGAACACTAAAACTGGACTGTTGCTATGGAAACTATGTGGGAGATACCATTTTAGGGAGAGCGGGCGAGAGGAGTGTGCGGATGTGTGTGTGTGCAAAGTCAGGCAGGTGCATGAGGAGAGCAGTGTTAGCAATCAACAGGTGTACTGGCGAAAACAATATCAGTCCCAAATGGAATAGTAAATTAGATTTAGGGTGGCGTGACATGGGACAGCAGCGGATTAGTCTACCAATATGATGCTGTCTGTGTCGAACACATTTCAGATTTAAAGTGAAGGTTCCGTAGTAATTGTCACTTTCGCAGATGGACCTCATTATTAGGAGATTAGTCGTCGGCTGCACAAAAAACAAAATCATATTCATTGATGTCTATCAACATTGTAGGCCTGCAAGGGAGGCACCACAGCTCAACATGTGGAACTCCCACTGAGGCAGAGATAAAGAAAAACTAAAATAATACAGTAGCTTATCAACATTGCAGGATACCAAGAAACCCCCCCAGCTGCCAGTGTTATACTTACTTTCAACCAACTGCAGCTAACATTGACTTGATAAAAGATTTAAAGGAGAGAGAGAGAAAGAGAGGTAGTACCTTCAAGGGCACATGAAATCTGAACGATCATTTACATTCATGAATCAATAATCCTTGTCGGATGAAAGAGGGAGATAAAGGGTTGTCTCATCTTTGGGGTCATTTCTGTGTTGAGAGACCTAATTTCCATTACTCAGGATGAAACGCTCCACAGCGTAGGGAGCCTCCATTCACCCAGGCATCGGTCATCTCTGATGGGGCCCTACCTTTTCATTTAGGAATTTACGAGGGCTTTTTATTCTCTCCTATAGTCATAATTTAGCGAGGTTTGACAGCAAACAAGGTTTTTAATACCAGCATCGGGATGTCTGTGTCTGGAATATACAAATGGGATATGTAATTCTGACCTCCGTGTCACAATCTGATAGGAAAGTACTTCCTCAGATTTACTTTACACCCTTTATCCTCTGGGGTCAATTTGACCCGAGTAGTTTAAAACTCAAGACAATGATCATATTCCAAAATGTAACCAAAATGTATGTCTCTGGTGCTTTAGGTACCTTATTTGACTACCTAAATAACCATTTAAATAAAACATTACCCCAACCTCCCCCCCACAGACCCCTTTATACATCCAGAATTCCTATTATGTGACTATCGAAAAATATATAAATCACCATAAAATCTCACTGATTGAAATACAATGTTAAAGGTGACCTATCATGCAAAATGCACTTTTGTACGTCTTTTATACATGAATATGTGTCCCCGGTGTTCCAGGGAACTCACCAAGTGTCAGAAAACACAACCCTCTCTCTTTTCCTCCATACCCAAATCTCTTAAAAAGGGGCTGCAACGGATCTGATACAGACTGATACAGATTTGAACACTTCTCTGACGTCACAGAAGTGGCGCTACGGCTATTGGGCCAACTCCACCAATCAGGAGGAGACAGCCACGGACATTGCCGTTGGAAAGCGCTGGAGACGCTGTAGTACATATGCCAGGCCTGTAGATGGTGCTGTTCTCACAGAATCAGCCCATGCAAAGACAGTGTTAAATTGAGCGAAATGAGGAATGGCTAAAATGCATGATCTGTTTGGTATTTTGAAAAATAAAAAGTATAAATATGCCTTATATAGGTATGGTCCTACACTATATTATTCAAATATAGCATGATAGGTCCACTTTAGAGTAAGATCTTTTTGATGTTTATAAAGGACCAATAACTAAAGCAGAGGGTAGTTTTGTTTTACAATGATACATTTGCATGTAATAGTCACCTCAGTATCATCCTACACAATCAACACAAATATGTGTAAAATGTTGAAATTTGTATATATGTTTTATACTTCTAAAACAACCTGGGGTCAAATTGACCACAAGGAACACCGATGCGCGCAAAGTGCGGACAGGACATTTAAAAAAGATCTTTATGTTCATTTTATGTTTACCCATTAGTCCTCACTAAATTAGGAAAAGTCATGAAATACTTTAGATACGTTAAACATTGAATGTGGTCAAATTGATCCCAAGGATAACAGGAGGGTTAACACATAAACACGGCACAGTAGGATCGAAGCCTGGCTGAGTATTTTGTCTTGCTTGGTACCTTTAGTACGTGAGAGCCGGTTTCAGCAGGATTTTCTGGGGCTATAAAGAAGTTCATCTGAGGCTGCTTTTTTTTAACCGATAAAAACACACACCAACACGCAAGGACGCAAACAAATACCAAATCAAAGGGAAAATCTGTTCATTAGAATATCGGACTCGCCCACATAGACTGAGATCTTCATTAAATGCGAAAAAAGGTAAGAAAAACCCGAGCTGTATCCAGGAGCAACATTGTTAGAGGTATAAGGTCACATTCATTTGCTGCAGCTCTGATTTATTCCATACCAATCCACTGAAAAACACATGACTTCAGAAATGATGTTGAAAATTGACAGCCTTAAAATAACACTATGGTTTTGTCACAGCATCCCATAAAAATCCCATAAAGTTATGTTGGGAATCATTATGACCACATTTCGCTGAATCTACCAAAGCTGATTTACAGTATAGGAAAACTTCTGGGACAAGTTCCTTCTCCCAATGTGTCACTATGCAGACACACCTTCTGCTGCAAATCTCCAGATATCCGTCTCAATCAGCCGCTGTATTATAAATCACTTTGATGTGAAATTACTTACAGGAATATACGCATTTCATTGTAATATTGTCCCTGATTTATGTGCCATAAAGACGCATCATGAGGCTAATCCAGCAGACACCTGGGAGCCTGGTAGCTTGTGACAGGAGGAGGAGGAAGAGGAGGAGGATGAGGCACCATTTTGGATAAAACTGTAAGAGTTTGGTTTACTTCAGATGATTGCATGAGGAAGACAATGAAGAGGAGGTGTGTGCTTGCGTTTGTGAGTATGTAGCGGATACAGATAAGTGATAGATCTGATCTGTCACCTGCTCAGGCCCCACAACGATGTCATCATAAACCAGCGCCTGAGCACCTGTCACACACACTAGATGGAGAGCAGCGGAGTGGAAATACCTGTGTAGGCATATACCTGAGAAGTGAGCATTGCAGTCCCTTCAGCTCCTGATAAGTGTGGGCACTCACGTCTCACTCCCGCTCTGCAGCTGGAGCCTCTGCCCTCGGCATGCAGCGAGTTCACCCCCAGACCTGTATGGAGAGAAAAGTATTCAGATCCTTAAGTAAAAGGCGCCTTTCAAGTTCAAGCTTTGCATATATTTCCGTAACAGTATTTGCTGTAAAAATGTAAAAATATGCACTCCAAGCACTCTTCCGTCAGAGTGGTAAATAATTGATGCCTTAACACATAAAAAACGGCCTTTTTGCAGCTGGTCCAGGTGGAGCTAAGCTTAAAGGCACTGAAAACACACTGGCTTAATCAGTTGTATACAATAAGCAATGTGTGCTACATACACACACAATTATCAGCTTAAGTTAAAGCAATACTGCTATTTCCCATGGAGGATTTACTTGTTGTTTCTTAGAACTGGTTTGAAGTGGGCGGGGCTTCATGGGAAAAAGATAATGTATCTCCCTTCGATGGACCAATCAGAACTAAACAAAGTAGAGATTAAAACACTGAATCTGATTTCTACCGTTGTGGGTGGTGTTGCCAAGGACACAAGACACTTATGGTGAGTCAAACTTGAACTTTGCTGCCTATTTAGTCTATTTTCAGGACAAAGGGAGACTGTTGAGTTGGAAGCCAAATAGTTTCCCTTTTGTCACCAAACGACTATTTTAAAAGAGGTTAAGAATAAGGCTTTATAATTCATAGAAAGCCCTTACCAGAGGGCCTAGAATGGTGACTCATATTTTGTCAAAGACTTCAAAAAAGGGTGATTTATTTTTTTCACCTTGGAGCCAATTTACATGTGTAACACAACTCAAAAACAAAATATAACTTCACAAACTTAGCCTGCCTCACTGGCTAAAACTCAAAACATTTCATTCAAAATCACAGACATCTTTCTCCACTGACTGGCAAACACAATCAGTTTGGACTGAACCATATTAATCTCAGGGGGGTCTCGGTATCTCACATCTACAACAAGTAAGTCAAAATAATAATGAGTGTGGTAGTCAACTTTATCCTTACAAACTAGAGGACTTTTCTTACCATTTTGCAACGCCATTCTTGGTTTAACACGTGGCACAATCGTGGATGTCATCAAAACAGGAAGTGTTTGGTTGCCTCCGCTTGGCCTACTGGGAACATGTCAAGTATTTGCCAAGATGCATGTAGGTAGCTTTAGATTAAACTGTCAGCTAAATGAACTGCAATGTGAAGCAATGAATTTAACTTAAACAGGAAAGGTTGATGATAACTGGGAAATGGTGTGGCTTTACACACAATGCTCATGTTTCAATTGGATGATTCTTTAATAAATAAAGGGTAATAAAATGTATAAACTCATGTGTTGAATCCCTACCTGCAAACAAGTGTTACAGCTGTGAGATTAAAAGTAAGAAATGCAGTTTCCCTTTTCAACAGTGGTGATTAAAAGTAGAAAAAGCATTTACGATTTTAGTTTGAACCCATAAACACGGGGTAAAATGTGACCTGACTCAGGTCCCCTTGAATGTTTTTTTAAAGATGACTGAAACTGTTAATTAAAAAGAAATACAAGTCTCAATGATATGGTGATTTAATTATGTTGAACTTGAGCTTCTTAACTGTTGCTCTACAGAGGGGCAGCTCACACAAACAGAACACATTATTTACTGCTCAGGCAACTCTAGGCCAGTGTTCTGGTTTTAAGGCACTTTAGTAGAATCAGGTTCTGATCTGCACTCAGGATGTGTCGTACAGCCGGCACAGTGTTCAGTGATCAGTGGGATCTCCTGCAGGATAGAATGGCTTTGGGTCTCAGTGTAGGGAGTTGTGGAAATACTGCTCCTTTTTTTATATATCAGCCTTTACAAATCTGCCACTTTTCAGAAACATCCGAAAAATACACACACACATTTCCAACTTTAGAACCACAGTTAGGTAAAAGGATGAAGAGGAATGTACAGTCTGATCTGATGCCCATATCAACGTGTTACTCTGATACAGTATAAAGGTATTTGTGCATTGCAAGCACATCTCAAAACATTACACTATATTGCATTTCCATTTTTTGGGTATCTCAAAAATACAGACTTTACGATGTCAAACATAGCCGCCGTCTTGTCTACAAAGAAGCCCTGAATATAAAAATACGTGACAACTTAAGGCAACATGTTTGGAGGGATTTTTCCTGGTGAAGCTTTCCTGTGAGTTTCAGATGAGTGACAGTATAAGGAGTATGAGATTATGTGTTTACCGATATAAACGCATGGACACATACACAAAGCACGTAGGAAGCCTTCTGACTAACTTTTTGACTGTAAAACATGGCATGGAAGCCCCTTTCTTCTTCTGAGGTGAAACTCTGTTATTTATGAACCACGCTTGACTACCTTGTGCAAACACACGCTCAGGTAACGTCAGTTAATTTTATTTGTGGAGCCCCAAGTCTTGATGCAGCCTCTAAGGGTTTAAAAAAAATCCATGAACAATGAATAAAAACCCCCCCTTCTATTACGGCAGCAAAATAAGTGAATTAAGGCAAAGTGAACAAACACGTCCATCAAGCTCAGGGGAAACAGCACCATGGGTGTTCAAAAATGTTTTCACATTTGAGTCAAAACACTGTGATCAATTTCTCTGCAGCAAAAACATACATTTGTTTGTTACTCCATCACAAGTCTGCACTCATTCTTCCCTCTAAGCTGTAACCCCCATGGCGGAGATCCACAACAGTTTAATGGATATAAACTCATTGAATCTACAAACATGCTGAATTCACATAAATCTAAATCCTAATGCAGGAGGAGGTTGAGGGACTTAAACCGCTGGGAAGCAGGCAGCGGCTGAAGCCAAAAGATGCAGTGCTGAGCTGTGGAATACACAGAGGGAGAGAACATGTATTTATATGGATTGCCTCGCTGTTTGAATGAGGTCATACAGTAGTTATGTGACCTTAAGGCTACTGCTATGTTTGGAGGATCCTTGGATGACTGCACTTAAATACATATTTACTGCTGTCCAGGCAATAATGTGAATTGAGTGTTAACTATTATCTCTATAAATTCTACCTATCAACTATTGGTTATGTTTTCAGTTTGTTTTGTTTATTTTTCTGTTTGTCAGCAGTGTTACAGACAATCTACAGGCCTGGTGTTCATGAAGCTATAATCAAACACAGTATTTAAAGTGATATAAGAATAAACATTTACATACATGTACATAATACATGATGTAGTCCTTCTCCAGTTAGCTCTGCAGGACAATCCTAAAATGCCCAGCTTTTCACTTGAATACTCCTCTTTTCCTCACGATACTTTTATACATTTGTCCAACACAGTGAAATGATCTAGGATCTCCTCTGCCCTTTTTGTTCCCACTGGTGTTCAGGCTCTGTTGCAGCAGACCTTCATTTATCATCATCACTATAAACCCGAGGGACTTCCACCCACACAAGCAAAGCTGTGTCCTGTGCATCTTTCTCTAACCGCCCTCCACCGGTTCCCTCGCTCTCCATCCAGCTTCAACGCAAACAACGCTGCTACCTCTGCACTCCTCTGTGACAAAAACCTCTGAGAGCAAACCAGCAGTCCATTTCTTACTTCACCTTTTGGTGTGACACCAACTTCCCAAGAGCTTAATTGCTCTGAGACAAGTGAACTTTTCTCCAGGCTCCAGCAGCACGTCTGACAGGTCCCACTCATCAACTGTCGTCAGCCGTCATTAAGCAGCGAGACAGAGGAGCCACTGGAGGCTGTACACGCTGACATCATGCTGGGCACCCTTTACCATTGTTCTGCCATCTTCCATACACAACATATATACTGTTAGAGAGAGAAGCTGCATCCAGCACCTTTACACATGACATGCTGTTCCAATAATGTGTGTTAAAGAAGGTAGTCTACTCTCTTGGGATACCCAAATGGCGTTTTGATCCAATCAAAACCCTTTACTGGTTTGATAACTGTCAACTCTCCACTAAGGAACAACAATGGCTGCCAAATGATTCTCCAATCCACAGGCTAACAAAAGAGAAAGGACTAAAGTGGGGTCAAAGAAGAAGGAAACATCTAACAATTACAACCAAACTATTTTTCTATCATTTTCAGTGGGGTCAAACTAATAATTAAAAATACAAAAGGCTAAGAGAAATGCTAAATACTTCATTAATTCCTTTCATTAAAAGTGTTTTTTGAATTAATTCATCATTGTCAACTATCTAAGCTTGGTATGATTAGACAAATATAGCCTGTAACATCTGTGCTAGTGTTTCTGAAAAATTAAGCCACCTTTCCAATTGTTCAAAACTGGTTTAGACAAAAAGGTGACGCCAGGTATTATAATATGGAAAAATGAGAAACCAAAGAAATACACAAAAAACAAGATGGTGCAGCAAATGTTATTAAATCAAACCAAACCAGTGACATTTTGCAATAAGACACTTAATCTTGTTATGCTCCATTAAAGCGCAATTCTACATAACTCCTAACTTAGTACTAACTGGGAATGTATTAGTGTTTTAATGTCAAACCAGAAACAGAATTCTAAAACCTATTTTGAATGACTTATTTTAAAGTGAACCTATCATGCTATATTTGAATAATATAGTGTAGGACCATACCTATATAAGGCATATTTATACTTTTTATTTTTCAAAATACCAAACAGATCATGCATTTTAGCCATTCCTCATTTCGCTCAATTTAACACTGTCTTTGCATGGGCTGATTCTGTGAGAACAGCACCATCTACAGGCCTGGCATATGTACTACAGCGTCTCCAGCGCTTTGGAACGGCAATGTCCGTGGCTGTCTCCTCCTGATTGGTGGAGTTGGCCCAATAGCCGTAGTGCCACTTCTGTGACGTCATAGAAGTGTTCAAATCTGGATCAGTCTGTATCAGATCCATTCAGCCCCTTTTTAAGAGATTTGGGTATGGAGGAAAATAGAGAGGGTTGTGTTTTCTGACACTTGGTGAGTTCCCTGGAACACCGGGGACACATATTCATGTATAAAAGACGTACAAAAGTGCATTTTGCATGATAGGGTCCCCCTTTAAATTTTTTTATTGTACCAAACCAAATCCTATGAGGATAACAGCCTCAAAAAGATAACTAATTAATTAGATAACATGTTTGTCCAGTGTTGTCACAACGTCCCACCTTTTCTAGCTTGCAAAAGAGGATTGATCAATGGTTTTTTTCGCTCTGGTCAAATTGATTTTTCCATTACTAACTGACCTCCATCTCTGGCACTATGACGACGATTGGTTATTTTTTTCCTCTTCATGTTTTAGCAACAAGCAATCTACTTGAAGTCCAGATGTGTGACACAGTCAAATGCACGCGCGACAACCAATATTATAGTGTCAATACTCTTCCTACAGCAACACCCACAGGTGTTTTCACTTATTCTCTCGGCTTATATTGCTCTGCTGCGTTTGAAGTTATGCAGGCTACTGTCAGGGGCACTTGGTAAGTCAGTCATCTAGTAGATTAATTTGCCCTTGTGAAATGTACTCAGGCACTGTCGATGCCAACACTAATTATTGGACCATTCAGCGTACGCCAGAGCCTTCAAACTGCAATCAGAGTTGTAAACTACTGTGGTTTAATCAAAAAGCGATATCGATCTTAACCTCCTGTCACTGGTCTTTGAACCTGCTGCATCCCCTCTTCTCTGGGCTGCATGGATTGCTTGGCCATGAAGATATAAAAAAGTCTAGTTCAACGCAGACCCCGTCCATATTCGCTCAAGAGAGACCATGTTTAATCAGACATTGCCCATGAGAATGAATAGGAAAAGTGACCCTGACTTCACTGTGAGATGTGAAAGGTGTAAGTTGACAGGCGGGCAACATGGGCCTAACAGAGTCAGTAAAAAGGAACAACGTAAGCAAGATGTTGCGAACACGCTTGGCAGCGTCAGGAAAAAAGGTCAATCACGGCCGCCCAATAAGTGAACGCACCTGTGTCGGTGCACCACCGTAAGCGAGATCACATGACTTTGGGCTAGCTTACTTTCATTCCAGCTGATTTTAAAGTTTAGGGGCCAAATGAGAAGAGAAAGAAAAGCGTATGCCATCCAGAGCCTTCATGGATGTCAGAATTGACACAAAGGCTCATCCGTGGATTCAAAGTTGATACGGGGAGTCTGTGCTTGCATTAGTCTTGCGTATGAGATATGATTTTTATACAGACAAAATACAGATAGAATCGAAAAAAGGCAGATATGATGCAAGAAAGGAGAATTTAAGAGCCCTTAGCAGTGGAAACACTGACATCTAGGTTGAGTAAAGAGGCAGTGTTTGCCCATACATTCGATTTATTTGGTGGCGCCCCCAATAAATAGTGTCCTGCCCACAAATTGGATCTCATAAAAAAAAAATATATAATTTAGTTATTAGTTTTTTATTTTTTTGGTGGTCTAATCTAATGCGAATAGTGAGGTGTAGGCGATGATCGGATTGTTGCGAGTTTCAAAACCTGACTGGACACACCACTAACGTAGTGCGCCCTCTTAGAGTAAATGGCACTCTTAGCACTCGGTTACGCGGACGGGAGAATGTCCCTGTAATTGGTCATTGTAACATCGCTTTGGAATAAGGCGTCTGCTAACATGCCTAAATTGTAAATTAATCATTTTTGGCACGAAAAACGACACAGAGTCCTCAACTCAGTGTGTTTCACTCATTAAACAACGCAAGCACAGAGGCACAAGAACGTTGTCTAAGGAGCCATGAACTCGCACTATTACGAGTAGCTTCCCTTGGTGGCTCCCTTTCCTGTAGTGTGTTATACGGTTTTGTGTGGCATGTGAATAGTCTGTAAACTGCTAAAACCCCCTCCCCGCAGAGGGTTAAAAGAGGTGCTGCAGCAGCAGGGCAATATGAAGAACAAAAAAATTTTTAGCAGCAAACTTTCTTTGAAAATCCAAAGAATGAAACACGTTCACAGTAGAAGAGCGACAATAGCAGATTATAACCCCCTCGCAAAAGGAGGCAAATTTTTTTAAAGTTACATGTCGCTCTTTAACACAAAGGAGTGAACCAGACAGACTGCGACCAGCCAATAAAGAGAGGTGATGTTGCATAATCTGCGCTTTCACTAAACAGTCGTTTTCATAACCACGAAGACATTGTCCTTCTTAACGCTATCACACCGCCGTGTGTGGGAAGCCATTAACAGTCTAGCTGATAGTCAGCGAGCGATCCCAAGTAACCTTTAAGTTGATTATGAACGAGGAGGTATGATTTGAATGCTTTTCCATCTTCAGTATTGACTTTATAGGGTGAGAGTTAATGTACCGGTAATCAGTCCACATCATGGGGCCCTAGTAACCCTTAAACAATGCAGCCCTTTAAAACACAGAACAGCACACCAGACAGTGTGTGTTAGCATGTTAGGGTGGGCTCTGAGTCTTCGTCGCAGCTGATGAGGGGATACTGAAATGAAATGTATAAAAGTAACAGAATGTCGCTCACTTTGAAGGTCAAAAACTGCTCTCTCCTCCACAACAGCACAACACACCCAACACACACACAGCACACACACACACACACAACACACACCACACACGTAATGATTTCTTTAAACCAGCACCAATAGCATACAGGCTTTAAAGCATATTTGACAGAGGTAATATATATAAACGTATATCACGTAGTTCCTGTAGGAGCTACCATAAACTTAACCACTATGTCATCACACAGCTAATCCGTATCCAACCCAAATATCTAACAGTTAAAGTA
>NW_011349771.1:391502-409072 GCF_000735185.1 Notothenia coriiceps
CTGTCACGACCTCGACACAAACTGGAGAACCCAAATGCACGACCCAGAGATACAGGGTATTTCTCAATGTCGAGGAAGGCTGCTCCAGAGCCACTATTTCAAGGATGCTACGTTATCGAGTCCCGCCGAAGGACTGTTCCAATGTCCAGGCTCCTTGGAATTCTACCGAGCCCGGCGTCCCTCGTAGCGAGAAATTTCGAGGCTGCACATGTGTATCCTCCGCGCTCTTAAAATCCCCACAATGCTTTGCGCACGGACCAATTTCCAAATCTTTGGCGGAAATCACGCTCCATTTAAGGCGGGGTCTCGCATATGACGCACACCTGTTAGCCTTTCCACCATTCTTCGTTTTCCGAGGCTAGAAAGGACACTTGCCTCGCTTCTGAAGGAAGTGACTCGGAAGACAGGTCCTACCAAGGAAGCGTCCTTGACATTGAGAAACACCCACTCTCTCCAGTACAGGTTAGCTCTGAGTGTTAGCAATGCTTGCTAATGTAAACATATTACGTCCAAAACAGTCGGGGCATTGATTCTGATAGCAACGTTTCTGATAGTGCCCTGGGTCCACATTTGGCTCAGCTCCATTGTAGCCCCGTTTTTAGAGATTTGGGTACAGAGGAAAATGTATGTGTATGTATAACAGACATCAAAAAGTGCATTTTGCATGATAGGTCCCCTTTAAAGTGGCCCTATTATGCTCATTTTCAGGTTAATAATTGTATGTTGTCATGGGATCAGGGAACATGTTGGGTGAGAGAAACTCCCTCTGGAGGTAACTTTGGGATTGTAGCCTTTGCAGACCATTTACATGCACAAAAACCTAAATAACACACGACAAGAAAGGGAAAGACCAAAAAAGCACAAATCCACTCTTATAGATATTATATGTGGCAGAAACAGGCTTTACACTTTACAGTTACTACAGCTCCTTTCATTTTACCTGGAGCTTGTATTATAGTGTAGTGTAATAGTATAATAGTGATGATATTCTTGAGGTGCTGTCAGGTTTGTGGATTCATCCGAGGCTAAATAATTTGGTAATCTTTTTTTATGTTCTACTATTTATGTTCTCATTAGTTACTGGAATTCTGTCTGGACTAGCCCTCATTTATATTGTGACTTATCTCCCGGCAGCAGAATTATGCAGTAAAATATAATACATGTGCAGAACCAAGATACGGACATTACCTCTGTCCCATTATAATTGTTTATTAAATGTTTACAGAGTGAGCCACATGCAAGTAGCTCAATTTGTTCCTGGCTCAATAAAAACTTTCTTCTTTTTACCCCAGATATTGCTCATAAATATAATATCAGATATGGTTTTCAATCCAGATTTCTTCAAATATGAACCACTGGCAAGCTCAGCACGGAGGCTCTAAGATATATATTGTATTTTTATGGAATTTATTTGAGTATTTTTGTGGAACCACGTTTTATTGAGCTGTTTATTCCAAGCGAGAAACATCTCTATTGGACGGAAAGCCAAACATGTGATTTTTTTGTATGACCTGTTTACTTAATTTGACCTGCATCTGCATGTGTGTGCAGAGTGTCAAACATGGTCAACTGTGAGGCTAGTTTAGTGTTTTAAGGTGATACAATTAAGGATATTTTATTTGAACCGGTTACTAACTTTCCTCACCATTTCTCCTGTATATCTTACAGCATCATTTTGTGGTCTTTTTTAAGATGTATTAATGTCAAACATGTTTCCTCAAGACCCTGCAATATTCTGTCATGTAGAGTGTGCTGCAGAGTTCAAACACGGTTTAATTAGCACTGAGTGAGTGATAATTGTTTCATGTGCCTTGGAAAAAACATAGGAATAAATACATTTCTTTGGAACTTAATTGTAAGAATATTGACTATGTGACCAAATCCAGATTCACTCTTATTGCTTTGGCTTATAAATATTGCATATTGTTTGATATATTTCTCAGAATATGGTTAAGGAATGTATCATTTATTAGAAGGGGTTATTCTCTATATTATGCTGCCAAACAACTCTCTTCTCTACTTATCTGATTTGACAGAAATAACACTGTGGAGGAAATGAATGGAGCACAAATTACTCTAACATTCAGATTAATTGAAAAACATTTAAATTAGAAGGGACAGCACAACTTCAATTCCTCATTAATTAGACAGAAGTACTTCTCTGAAATATGCTGCCGTACCATGAAATAATAGTCTCATATTTCTTATCTGACTGGAAATAATTACACTGTAAGGAAATCGGAACACAATTTACTGATACAATCATATTATATTCCTACACATTGCAATTAGGGTCGCCGGTTCAAGTCCCCGAACATACCTAAAATATGGAGTGTGGATTGCTACTTGGAGAGGACCCAGTTCACCTCCTGCCCTGCCGTGGTGCCCTTGAGCAAGGCACCGGACACCACCCACTCCCATTGCTCCCTGGGCGCTGTGAAATAGCTGCCCATTGCTCCTAGTACTAGACTCCTGGTACTAGAATGGGTTAAAAGCAGAGAACACATTTCGCTGTGTGCTCTGCATGTGTGGCCATTAAAGAGGTTTTCATCCCTCCAATTCTATCTATAAATGGTTCCAAACTGATGCAATTACATATTTTAGGTAACAAATGTATGTTTTAAATAATGCATCTGAACTGAAGATGGATAGTTTTATAATGGTGCAAATGTTTTGTTTGATGCTGGTTCTTGCTCGGATATTGATGACAGAGGAATGTGAAATTGTGCATTTTTCAAGATTATAACGGCAGAAGAAAAATGGTTCTGTTTCAGACTACTGTCAGAAAGGCAGAGTGGCTCATTCGCTTTACATTATGTGGAAGAAATGAGGATGGACACCACTGGGTGTCAAACTCTAAAACGTATAATAAAAGGCGATCCATCAGATTGTCAGGGATCTTCCACTGTGTGTGAGTGAAAGTGATGGTATAAGAGCAGACATATCTTTAACAAGCTGACTGTAGTGAGGGCAGAGATTCTTCTGTGCAGGCCTTGTGTGACCTGAGCATTTGGACAGAGTGTCTGGGTGTTTCTCTATGTCGAGGAAAGCTGCTCCAGAGCCACTATTTCAAGGATGCTACGCAATCGAGTCCCGCCGAAGGACTGTTCCAATATCCAGGATGCTTGGAATTCTACCGAGGCCGGCGTCCTTCATTTCAAGGCTGCACATGTGTATCCTCCGCGCTCTTAAAATCCCCACAATGCTTTGCGCACGGACCAATTTCCAAATCTTTGGCGGAAATCGCGCTCCATTTAAGGCGGGGCCTCGCATATGGCGCACACCTGCACACCTGTTAGCCTGTTCCATAATTCTTCGTTTTCCGAGTCTAGGAAGGATTCTTGCATCGCTTCTGAAGGACCTGACTCGGAGGGACTTGTCCTACCAAGGAAGCGTCCTCGACATTGAGAAACACCCACTGAAAGGCACAATGAGAAATCCTGAGGCTGGATGGCAGGACCTCTGTACGGTGCGGGACAATCCCTGGATTTGGTGCTTCCTCAGCTGAGGACCTTATGTTTCTAAAAAAGGCCTTTTCTCAGCCAGCATCAAGGCTTCCCTCTTTCTCTCTGTTACTTTGATCACTAGTTTTAAGTTGAATGTTTATTTAGCTTGAGAACACTGTTTTCTGTCTTCAACAACTGTTGTTACCTCGTCTTTAGTGACACTATCTCTAAAATAAATATTGTTTTTATAGCAATACTTTTCTTTAGAAAATACAAATATTAACAGTTATATGAGAAGATTGATACCACTTTCATGTCTATATATTAAATATGTAGCTAGAGCCAGCAGGGGGTTAGCTTAGCATAACAGCTGGAAACAGGGTGAAACATCTAGCTTAGCATACATAGTAGTATGTTAATAATTGATGTAAATGTATCATTACCTTACATTACATGACCTTCTTTATGATGTATGCATGATGATACAAACTGTTTTTTAGGATTTTGAACAGATCACGACACATTTAGACCCAAAAAGTTTCATTTTGCTGCCGTCTTTTCTGGACTTATTTCCAGCTTGAGGTGAGAATAATATCCTGCTGGATGTGTGGGGACAATCATAGCACTGTGATCTATTTCCTGTAGGCATGCCCGGAGGATCAGAACCTGTTGGAAATGCATGAGACTATCATGCTTGTTGTTGGCCAAGAAACCCATTTACACGTGGCCGATGTGTGTCAGTGACCTGCAGCCGAAGGGCCTCCTTGAGTCTTAAGTGCACCGGATATCTATATTACATGCTTTCTGCCCCAAGACTGGAAGTGTGTGGAATGAAGCTCAGCTAGTGGTTCAAGCAAGTGCAAAAAAATATATTAACCAGCTTTGCAAATATACGCAACATGAATTTTTAATAATATGAAATGTTATTTAGAGTTGCCCTATACCACCGGAATTTTGTTTTTATTGGATTTTACTTTGTCTGGTTAATATATCATATAGATAATCTCATATAATCTCTAGAAAATTCAATAAAACTTTGATAAAATAATGTAAGCCTCTCTTCACATTGTAAGAGTTTCTATGCGCTGCATTTATTCTACATTTGCTCTCAATAATGTAGAAGTCTCAGATAGCTGCTGTCAAAGAACACACAACATGTATTCATCATAACAGATAGTATAAAGTAATCACCAACTCTTGACAAAGTATTATTTTTGACATCTAAATCTAGTTTCTCCATTGTTACACTTCACTTGCACAGCGCTAAGAGATTTACAAAACACCTGGGTGTCATTCTGCACATTCTGTGGATACAGGTGATGCAGGGTTTACCTCATTGTGGATTACCCTCATGCTCCAGTATTATTTAATTCAAGATCCATACCAGTTAGAACAAATTAACCACAATGAAATATAAATGTTAATTAAATTAACCAGTTATGAATCATACATTAATGGATAAACCCCCCCCCCCTTTTCTGCAGCTCTCCCGGGAACAGGGAGCTCATCTATCTGTAAGGAGCGAGGAACAATCTTTTTAGATTTTATTTTTGGCGTGTATAAATTATTCAGAGAGCATCCCCTCTACATTTATCTCCGATGGAGGCTGGCTGTTCAGTCTCTGTCGAACTCTCTCCATCTAACTCTTACTCCATCTGTCTTTCCCTTGCTCACTCGCTCGGTCTTACAACCCCCACTCCTTCTTACACACACACACACACACACACACACACACACACACACACACACACACACACACACACACACACACACACACACACACACACACTCAGGAATATTGATCATGACACCCTCGTGTGACAGACCTTCTCTGCAGCACACAGCAGAGAGACCAGGAACTCTTTTGGGAAGACCGGGACTTCTGCTCCATGTTCAGAGCTCCGGGTGACCTCGTGGCAAAGCAGGAAAAGCCTTTACATGGAGGTGCTACTCTCTGGGCTTGGATTAGTCGTGGAGACTCTGAACAGTCACTGACATCTACACAGAGACTGAGACGTATTTTCCGTCTGTGTCCTTCCCCACAGGCTAGACAAACCATTGTTGTCTACCTCAGACCAGCTGGGGGGGGAAAAACTGGATCAAACTCCACCTGCTCCATCTGCTGCCGAGCTGCTTTCCAGCAACTCATTTCCACGGCTCAGCTCCCGACAGGAGAACACTGAGGTGGCACTGGGCAGCTCCCAGGTGGGACTCTACTGTATAAACTGTAGGTGTACTGTGAAGTAAAGCAGAACTAAAAAAAGAACAAGTATGCAAAAGAATATGCCAGCTCAGCAAAAACACTCCCTGAATATATAAAGGCTTTGCTAAGTTCATCCTTGTGACAATCTGAAGACAGCATACTGCACATTACTGCTTTGCATCTCATTATTGGCTTTCACATACAGTGTGTACCCGTCACAATCTGCAGCACGGTTACAATATATTTACGTTAAAGCCAAAATTGTGCACACTCATGGTTATTATAACTCTTAAATCCTATCTAACAGTCTAACAAACGCATGCTCTGCAACCAAACATTGATGGAACACACAGAAATAGGACATCACAATTTTTTAAATTTTTTTTAAAAGATACCAAATCTGTCAGGATGTATTCTGGAGAAAAGCGTTTAAAATTATGCAGAGAACATTTATGATATTTCTGTCTTTGAATATTCCACGCAGTCAAACATCAAATGCAGTGGTTTGGAGGGGATTAGAGGAAAAACACTTAAATAACAAAACATTTTCTCACTTTCCACTTGTGTGATGCATCTCGCGTCAACTGTTTCCTTAGAGACTGCATCTTTAGTAGTACCTTCCATGAACACTGTTCACAATGTGGTGTATTATCCAGAGAAATAGGAACATTCAGCCTCATAAAATGACATGTTCTTATCTTAAACTGCTCTTACTTCTTTCTATCTGTCAAGTTTGCTTCTGTAAGTGTTTCAAGTTCAATTCACAAAAGAGCAAACTTGTAAATTGCCACTTTCAACCTGATGAATGCCACCTGTTCATGAAAAGGTGCCCATGTGGGAGCTTTGGTCACATTAGCATAATCGACACCCCCAAGTGGCTAAGGCTAAACGTTCTGCTCCATTTGTGGCCAACTCCAATCACTAGAAATGTATCCCGAGTGTAAAAAGAAGAACATTACACAGAGAAGCTTGAAGCGCTTCGCAACGCAGTGCTAGGACTTAAGAAATGCAAGTCTGACAGTCCTAATATTTGAGAAGAAAATAGAACAAATGCTGCCAACAATGTGTCACCAGTCACCACAGAGCTGTAAGGGGACAGAAATAAAGAAGAAATGGTTTGACATCAAGTCAGATAACATAAAATGTCTTGCAACAGCAAAGTGGTTCGTAACTGAGATGGGAGATGGCCAAGAGGACCTGACAGTTCTCTTGTATGAAGACCTGGAGGCAGATATTGGAGGGTGACACTTCTCATAGCTGTTGTATAACGGTTGAAGCTGTAACGCCAATTCAACCTTAAAGGAAAAACCCTTCTTTACCATCAAACTTTAAATTAAACTACAGTAGCAAGCCATAATGCTCCTCACAAGGTTAACTTTTCCATAATTAAATACAAATTCTAAGAAGCAGGACATTTCATTTGTAAATTTGAATGACTGTAAGAACAAATCCGTTCAGATTAGCGGTTATTGAATGCGGCCCTTTGATTCTAGAAAGACGTTTGCATTGATGTTTGCACTGCTCTGAGCACCACCATCTAAACTGTATTGACCCCCCATTGTGTCAGGTTGGATGAAGACATTGCAGTGAAACCAGGACAAAGAAAATGAAGCTAGACACTGCTGGAGGAGAGTGTGAAAATAAGCCTTTTGTATTTATTATTTTGGTTAAACCAACCCTTTGAAGAGCTTTGAGTAAAACGTGTTGGCAGCATGCAGTTTGTTACACTCAAAGTCATTACCCAAGCTCCACTGTGTGCCCCTTTGGCTGGGTGACATTAGAGTTATGTCATATTGCATGGGAGCAGCGTTAGAATCATCCTCTCAGTGAGTAACCTGTTATTAGCCAGGGACCTTGTTTGCCATGGGGTACTGCATATGTTATGGTTGTTAAGTAAATTGGCAAACATCTGGGATGATTTGAATAACCAGAAATGTCCACTGAACTTGGGAAATGAAATAACCCCCACTGTGCAGCTGATGAACAGCGTGCTCAGGCATCCTAATAAATACTTGCTCGTAATTTCAACCCGCTCTCATGCTGAGAGAGGCCGACAGGGGCGGATGCCGAGGTCTTCCTGCTTTGAATGGGGGCATACGAATAAAAACACCATGTGTGAGTGTTGGGTTAATTTACTGTCTATGCTCTCGATTCTAAAAGCAGACTTAATCTGCAGTTAACGGAGCAGTATTGCTTTATGTTTAATTATTTGATTGAACTTTCTTATTGCATTTTCGATTCACGAGGGAATGCGTGAAAAATGTGGTTTGACCCAGACTATAATGCGTGTCGAAAGGGGAATTACACCACACTGAGAATACAACTGAAAGTTATGTGCTATATGTCCTTTCAGCAGCGGTCCACAAAGGCAGCAAAAGCACCCATCGATCTTTAAAATACTGTCACCAAGGCCGCAGTGAAATACGAGCCTGTGCACTATCCGCAGGGCTAACAATAAACAACTTGGAGGGCTCAGGCGGGGAGGTTGAAAGACAGCCATGATATGACAGTTTTCCAGGTCATCAACAAAGAAAAAAGGAGCTGAAAATAGTTTGAGAGCTCATTCATGTGTTAACATGTGTAGATGAATTGTGCCCAGCGGACATGGCCATCCTTACGCATGTGTGCACAAACACACTCGCAGCCGGCAGCCTGCACCGTGACAGTGGCCAGGATGGCAGAAGCAGGTAAGAGTTGGGTCAAGGGCGGACTGTCATCACAGGGAGACTGCAGCTCCAGGCAGTAATCTAACAGCGTGTCTAATCGCAACTTCAGACTCCATGACTTCACCTATCTGCATGGGGGAAAGAAACAAAAACTCCCCTTGGATTAAAAAAACCTTCACAGGGCCCAAGCTTAAAAAGCAAAAAACGACATGCTTGTGTCTTAGAAGAGAACATCACTCAGCGACTCTACAGCGATGGAGAGGCTTGAGACAAAAAAAGATGAGAAAACACACTCAGATATCAGAGTTTTAGTTATCGGCCGGTATCAAAGAGTTAAATCCTGTAAATAGCTATAAGCACTCTCTTTTTAATCCCCCTCAAAAAAGATAATCAAAACTAAATGATGGTGAAAATATCCTCAGTAGAATTACTCTGATGACTAACATGGAGGGGAACATTAGGGCTTATTCATAACAAGGCTTAGGGGTAATACCTTTCATCCGAGGCTCCTTTAAACACCTGCTTCCTCTAACATTAACTGGATAATTGTAGTTCGATGTCAGAAACCTTCTGCCTAAATTAACATACGATTGGACTAAGCATAATCAAACTGACATTGAAACCTTTTTTTTTTTTGGAACTCAGGCCAGTTAAGAATTTTTTAGTGGGTGTATTAAAAAAGCCTGGCAGTGAATTCATTACAGCGGGAGAAACGATTGAATAAGTGTTTAGCTAGTTGGATGCCTACTGGCAAAAGTGGCTACTTTACATTGAAATGCCACATGCACAGTCCATCATTTTCCTGTAGAGTTAATGCAAGGCGTTTTTCCCGAGCACTTCAATTATCATATTCAATGCTGTGCAATTAGAATTTTGCTTTTCTGCATTATTCTTTGTGACGGGGATAAATGTACAGCAGACATAAAGAGAGGCAGCCAACATGAGAACAGGCAGAGCTGGACGAGGTAGCCTGGCTGCTGCAGACTGAAAGAATACAATAACTATTCAAAGGATTTCAATGCAATTCACAGGATGACTGTCTATGACGATGCCCTCAGGTGATCCCCTTACGTGCTCCAATGAGGTATAAAACTATTGGATGGATTTACATGAAATTTGATGCAAATATTGATTGTCTGCAGAGGAAGAATGACTTTCTTTGAGCCTCTGACTTTCAATCTAGCGCCACCAGCAGATCAACATTTGAATTTCCCGAGATATAATGACCTTGACGAGAATCTTCACAGACACAGTGTTCACTTATGAATTAAATAGAAATCTACTGGATGGAGTGAAGCAACATTTACACCTGTAGAGTTTAGGTGATGAATCCTAATGACTTCAGTGATTAGTGAATTTCACTGTAGCTCCACTATGAGGTTTACATTTGTGGCTTGAAAGTCTTAAAATATAGGATAGATGGACATGGAGTTTGGTACAGACATAATGTCGTACTCATGATGATGTGTAGCTTCCGTAATCCATTTTCAATGAGCCGCATCATCAGGTCAACATTAAAACGTGCCTAAAACCAAAACCCTGCAAAACCATCAGCCTCAGCTGTACTTTGTCAGTGTTGGGTAGAAAGTATTAGCATGATGATATACTGAATTAGTAAGCGTGCTTTCCATTATAACATAAGCACCTTAGCATTGACAGCATCAAATGACTGTATAGTCTCAGAGAACTGCTAGTACAGTATGTCTGTAGACTATCATTAACAGTCAATTAGCTTTTTAAACTACAAACCCACTAGGGCATCAATCCAGACATAACACCAGAGTACAGGGGTCCATTAGACTTGAATGCGGCCACAGAGGTGATCAGCTATTCCTCAGGCCAGATCTGCCAATAAGGAGGAATGGATTAACCTGTGCAATGAGAGTTAATTGCATACATTCGCTATTAACTAGTGTCTGGAGGTACAAAGGGAGATGGAGGACTGAGAGGTGGAAGACAGCAGAGATGAAGACGTAAAGCCAGATGGACAGAACGAACGAGAGCCCACTTTTCTCTCGGCATATGTCCAGATAGACACAAGAGAACTTATTGTCCTTTAGCTGCTGCTGAGGCTATTCTGCTGTCACACAATGACACCATAATTACAGAGCAGGGACTAAAGAAAGACAGCCACTGACCACTTAGCCTCCACAGTGGGAAAATCAGCAAGCAGGGGCAATTATACCACTCATGCGCCACGTCTGAATTTAACAGCCTTTACATACAATCTCCTCTGAATCCTCAGTGTGTTTTCCTTAAGATAAGAGAAACATTTTCTCTCATGCCCTAAAGATAGAAGCTATTCCCTAACATATGCACATCCAAAACGGGAGAAGTAATCCCTTTTCCTGCTAGAAGCTTCTAAATATGTTATAGCAATAGTCTATAGACAAGCCAAAGACCTCTGAGCAATCACTTGAATTGATATGTCATAGCACTACTCAGATGTAGAAAGTCTTTAAAGCCATATCATGTTATTTCTTCCATGATATTATCTCCAGATCTTTTATTGGTCTACCTTCT
The DNA here is from genome assembly GCF_000735185.1 of Notothenia coriiceps. Lineage (NCBI taxonomy): Eukaryota > Metazoa > Chordata > Actinopteri > Perciformes > Nototheniidae > Notothenia > Notothenia coriiceps. Next base: position 402,341 of record NW_011349771.1, read on the forward strand.
GGGATTAGTGTTTGGCACTGTGCATGAATGGTTGATGTACTGCAGCCCTCAGCAATTATTATCCCCACCGCATTCATCTCACCGAGACCCTTGATTTGCAATTACTCCAGGGGTGATGATACAAACTCGTGTCTCTCTTTTACAACCAGGTACAGTATCTGTTGTGTGCTGCGCTCAGCTATTGTTGCCGAGTCCCACTGTGTAGCCCCGGGCGCTAAGTCAGCGTGGATAAGTATTCAGCTGGTGTGCTGCTGTTGTCGACTTCCACCATGATCCTCTGAATTGCTGTATAAGTATGCAGGCGGAGTGGCGGTGTGTCTCCTCCGTCTCCCGCTCCTCCCCCTTCGTGATGTACGCAGGCGGTTTTATCAAACCCTGACTGGGAAGACAGATGGCTTTGAATAGGGGGGCCTAATGTAAAAGTGTGTGGAGTATGGCGGAGGGAGAGATAAGAAGCAGCCGGCCATTTCTCTCTGGCTGTGTTGGGGTACAGGGCCTTAAATCACCTGTTATCTCCTGCAGCCTCAGCCAGACGCTAATGGTCATCACAGCGGGCTGAACCCCGCAGGCAGCAGAGGGGGGGTGTTGGAGCTGTGCACTCGCTCCCTACAGCTGCTGCAGCAGGCGTCACACAGAGGGATGGTGGATGTGTCAGTAGCAACATTATTCTTTGGGCCGTACAGTAGAGACGACGTCCCATCGACACAAAGCCCATTACGTTACTACTGTGTGACATCACTATTTAAATAAACTTATTGTGTCAAAGACTGCACTTTGAAGGAATTCTGTTTTTTCAAAACTTAGGTCTTGGAGGTCTGAGTTTCTGCCATAATTTGTATATGATGACGTTTACTCATTAAACTAATTGCAGAAATAAAGGAAGACAGCAACTGGTGTTAAACAACACTAGCCATTTGACACTTGTTCACATAATGTTATAACATCAGACCGAGTGTCTCTAATTAGTTTGTTTTTTAGGGATTACTATAACCCATCTTTTCAGTTTAAGATCAGGGGTCTCATTTATAACGCCGTGCGTAGGATTCACGTGGGAAAGTTGCTTACGTAGTAGAAATCCAAAAAATAGGTACAGATATTTTCCGAATTTTCCGATTCACCAAACATTGCTTACCGGCGAAGAAGGTGCGTACGGCACTTCCTACGCCGGTTTCCCTTTATAAATCACAATCGACTCGAAATGCGTTGCAGCTTTTGCGGGCTTCACGTAACGCCCATACTGTATTTGCCTATAAATAGTCAAAGAAACGCCCATTCATTCATTCATTTTGACTGACTTTATGAAGAAGATAGCAGGAAATGACGACGTGTCAGATTTTGGTTATTTTGGGGAGGTCGAGATAAATCATATTGTTTGGTGGATGCAGTTTGAACCAGAGTAGCATGGAGGTCGGATCGTCACCAAAATAAATAAATAAGTGGTCCGAAAAAGGTTAATGACAAAATAAATACACATAGCCTTATTTTGGTGACGATCCGACCTCCATGCTACTCTGGTTCAAACTGCATCNATACTGTTTTTCTCAGACGCGGAGGGATACTGACATGTTGTGAAAAGTAATTTACAATTCTACCCGTGGTATACGCTCAGTATATCACGGCTAAGAACCAATCAGATTGCTTGTTTTGACTTGTCCGTTTTATAAAAACAAATAATTCAGATCCAGTCGTCATGACTCCACTCCGGAGGGATTCCCCGATCATTTCTTACAGTTTCTCATCGAGGGGGGTCTCCTGTCCCCGGTACAAACACAACTGAGGAAGGTTAGGTTATGTGTATTTTTTTTTTGTCATTAACCTTTTTCGGACCACTATTTATTTTGGTGATGATCCGACCTCCATGCTACTCTGGTTCAAACTGCATCCACCAAACAATATGATTGATCTCGACCTCCCCAAAATAACCAAAATCTGACACGGTGTGAGATGTCTTTTTTAGCTGTTCTGTCGTCATTTCCTGCGATCTTCTTCATAAAGTCAGTCAAAATGAATGAATGAATGGGCGTTTCTACTGACTTTATGAAGAAGATCGCAGGAAATGACGACAGAACAGCTAAAAAAGACATCTCACACCGTGTCAGANCGCACCAACGGAGAGAGAATAATTTATGGCAACACAACAAAAAAACATGGGAGCGGTGGAGTGATGAGGAGGTGTCGGCGTTCTGGCGATTTACTCTGAAGCCAGTCCCCAACTCCGGACGGGGACTTCGGGTGGCAGTATACGCCGTGAAGTTGTTTGCGGCCTACCAGTAAACCCAAAGCAGAAGAAGACGAAGTGACGTCAGCGGCTCATTTGCATAATCTTCCCTCAGGGAACTTATTCCGGTGTGAACGTGATCTGTACTTAGTGCCCTGGGGCACTTTTTTGGTACCACCTCTCTAGCAGGCACTAAAAATGGGGGTAAAAGTGCCCTGGGGCACTAAGTGACCGGCACTAAGTACGGCAAAGTACTTGGTGTGAAAGCGGTTATTGTGTTCTTCTTAACCAAATATCTCTCAGAGGGGCGTGGGGAGGGGCTCCTTATTTTCATCTAAAGTAACAGACACAGAATCAGCACTTTTGAAACAGGGCTGAAACAGAGGGGATTATGGGATGCTGCAATGATCTGTTTGGTGTTTGGAGCCAAACACTTCAGAGACATGTTTTGTATATCTGAGACCTATAATATATTGATGAAAAACAGTATAATAGGGGACCTTAACAAGGCCTAACTTCCAATCCGGCCTTTCCTACCTCAACCAATCCTTTTTTTCCATCCAAAACCTATTAGCAGGAAGTGGGTTATAAAACCCTGCAGCAGGGAGTATACACTGAGTTGATTAAATCTGCTGCCCCTGCTCATTTGGTGGAACGCCATTTGTGTCCATCATGGAACAGGCCTATTACAAATTGATGTTTAACATTTTCATACAAATATAAAAAGTTAAAGGTTATAAAGTTAATGACACAAGTAACATCTCATGTGAGATCAAACAATGCCTGTTCAATTGATTGTAAAGTGTTCACCTTCATCTTTAGGGATTTATCATCTGTACAAATCAGGCAATCCGTGCGAAATTGAGTGAGTGTCTGAAAAAAACGTTCCATAAAAGCCTTGCAGGTAGTGTAGCTATAAAGACTAACTTTGAAAGATACAAACTTAATTTGATAACTCAAACTGCTGAATCCTGATACTCAAATAAGCTTAGGGTGAATTTGAACATTTGGAATAGATTGAAGGCTTTGGGTTCATTCCCTTATCTTGTAAACTGGAATTACCTGAGAATAAAATGGGCATGCGAGTGTTGCTGTGAGACAAGTTAGAAAAAAAGTTGAACCTGTTCTTTAATGCTTCAAGAACATGGACCAAGTTTTCAATGTGGCCATGTACCTGATGGAAATCACATTATATAGAGATAAGTGGGTACGCCATCGCCCTGTGGAATTCTAATCTTATAAAGGGCAGCTGCTTTAATTCTGACTGACTCATGAAAAAGGGAGAGGAAATGGAAATGGTTATTGTAGTCCTGGCAGTCTCCAATCGGTAACAAGTGAAGTCTGCCCTACGGTACCTTGCCCACATCAAAGCTGAAAGAGGAACCTGAACAAGACACTGTCGGGTTTTCCCAGGGCAAAGAAGATGGCAGGGTGTGAATCTCTGCCTTAAATCAACTCCACTATCGGCCACTTTCTGGCTTTTATTAGCTCAGTAATCCCACCTGTTCTCTCCACTCACTATAAATTTGATTCTATAAACCTGATTCTTGGCACAGGACAGGGCAAGCTTAATGCGCTGACAAGTTCATCATCACTCAGACGAACAAAGGCATTTTGCTTGGCACAAGTACTCTACTTTAACTGCTGATCCCTGCTGTGAATCCAATAAATCAGAGTTTCTTTATTGTAATTTGGAGAAAAAAAGATGCCTCTTTATACTATACGCAAAACAGTTGCTACCACATCACGTTATGATTGAAATAAGGAATGTGCATTTCTTATTTGATTGTAACAGCAGGTATAACATTTCCAATTTGATATTCTCCTTTTGGAGATGGAGTTGAAAACCACCAATCTCATTTGGGTTGAGAGTGTAGTCGGTAGCAGGTAGCCAGCTGATGTTTGTCAGAAATATCAGCAGAACATGCTGAACAATTTGAATGTACCAGCAGTGGAGTTGTTGACAGTTTTATGAAGAGCACGTTGCTGACCTGAGCGCTCTGTGAGGTTACCCAAATAATGGAGCCGCAGCCAATCGACTCTCTGCAGCTTCCTTTGTTGTAAGACAGACAAAACGCTTTGTATAACCAGCCTGATGAAGTGTGGTATTAGCACTGTGACTATAGTGTAACAATAGGGCATATTAAAACATGGTAATGATAGCAGTGGATGTAATATTGTGATAGCATTTGATGGTGTTTCAAAAATGCTTTGTGGTTTATTATAAAGCCTTTTTCCAATAGTATTGGACGTAATTCCTAACAATAAGTGTTGAGATCAAGGAATGTGCTTTGAGCTCTAAATCAAGTGTTTCTCTAAAATATTTATCACTAGAATGATATGAAAGGAAATGGCAAAAATTAATAAGACCAATGATTGTGATTTGTAACATAACATTTAAAGGTTACGCTGGTTGGCAGCAGGTGAAAGCTGACCCCAGATTCACTGTTGTTCTGGAACAATCATTCAATATAAAGAGAGTATGCCATGACGTCACTCTCCCAGCTGAACACGCCCCCTTCAGGTGGACTGAGTGGCATGACAACATCCTGTAACATGGCTGCCCTTAATGGGGGAAAAACAATCCGACAGAAAGTCCACATGCTCTTCTGACGGTAACTGCAGAGTGAGTGAGAAGAGTGCAGTGTGTAAGAAACGCAAAACAAGTGTTTTCTAAGCTACAAGTAGAGGATAAGTCAGCTAGCTGCTAGGCTATGTAGAATAACATAGGCTTATGCTAATTTTGCTAGCATGGTGAACACTTGACTAGCAAACAACACAAGTGTTGTCTCTGACACTTGTGAGTTATAATTGTACTTTTGTTAAATGTTGTTACTATTAAGCCACATTTACTGTGTGTAAGTTTAACAAAACATGAATTGCATTCATTTGTTTAGCTTGTCTTAACTTTTGTCAGTCTGTGAAAAGATAGGTCTGAGCTCTTGTTTAATATATTTGTGCAGCTTTGTTTAACATTTTACATTTTTTTTGGTGTTCTAGCAAAGAGTTGATTTAGGAAAATACATTCAATTGTCTATCCGTGCAAACAAACTCAAAGCTCCAACCTATTTTGGGGACAAAATGAAGGCAAACTATGAAATGATTCCCCAAACCTTACATAGTAAACATCCATTAAGGTTTACGAACCATCTGTAATTACCACTGTTGCTTGCACACATGGTTTTCCTGTGCCATGAGGGATAATTACAGTTCATGTTTGGTTTAACCATTAAATTAAGTCGTTTAGATTAGAGGGGTTATCAGTCCCCAGGCCATACATCAGTACCTGACCATAGATCATATGCTACTAGGCTGCGAGGAAACACAATTATTTGGGAATACAAGATGAATACTAGTTGTAAGATGGTGATGCTATTAGAGAGTAAGACATCTTTTAATTGTTGAATACCTTTGTGCAGTATGTTGGTGCAGAATTGTAATTTTCACTCTCTATAACACCGCCAACAGTGATAGATGTTTAACTGGAAATATGTGTGAGGAGATCAACGTCATTTATTATCAAATCCACTCTACAACCATGCGCATTTATTTTTGTCTCTTCTGTAATTTTCTAACTTGATATTGAGGTTTGTGTGCTGGGAGGATGAAAAAAGGAACTAACACCTGGGGCCTCATTTATAAAGGGATATACGCTCAAAAAATGGCGTACGCCAGTTTCTACGCAATGTTTGCGATTTATAAAATACTAACTTGACGGGAAAACGTGCGGTCCTCCACGCAAACTCTAACCCATGCGTACACAATAAGCACAAAAACGGGAGAGAGGATCTGCGACACTGTTGGCAGAAGGAAGAATGGAGAGAAATATGTGGAAATAATACCATAAATAAAATGTTACCTCTCATTTATCATATATGAATAATTCATTTTCACAAATTGATTAAAGCCAATCTTAAAATGATTTAACAAATGCCTGTTTGAGACTCCTCAGTGCACACAAAAACATAACTTGGAGAAATAAATAAATACGGATATGTTATTTAAAACCACCTCGAATATGTTGTGTTAATGTTATGAAATGTTTTCTCATAAATGATGCGGTAAGCAGGAGGACAGAATGACGTCTAAACTGACACCGTTTTGCATTTCTATAGTTGTTAGATACGAGCATGGTTCTATCACGTTTAATCGTATTTTATGCCGTTTGCCAAGACTTGATAAGTCGCTAGTAAAACACAGGAGGTATGGAAACTAAGAACACCATATGTGGTAAATTGTAAAGCTAATATAACGCAACACACTAGTTGTATTTCTTTTAACTGGTGGATATAGAGTTGCTGCGGTGGGGGGGTTGAGATGCACAGGCTGCAGTGGAGACGTTGCGCACAGCTGATCGACAGCTGGGACACAAACCATATACAAACAAATAATTCAGATCCAGTCATCATGACTTCACTCCGGAGGGATTCCCCAATCATTTCTTAGAGTTTCTCATCGAGGGGGTGTCTCCTGTCCCCGGTACAAACACACTGCCTGAGGAAGGCTATGTGTAT
>NW_011349771.1:409112-427166 GCF_000735185.1 Notothenia coriiceps
CTCTCTGCATTGCGAGGCTAATGCTAATAATGCTAATGCCACAAATACAATGGCGGCTTCACAAAACTTTTCAGAATTTTACGGGGCATGGTTGCAATTCGCCCAGCCAATAGAAATTGGTACTTTTTTGGTACCACCTCTCTAGCAGGCACTAAAAATGGGGGTAAATGTTCCCGGCACTAAGTACTCTTTTTGGTGTGAACGCAACATAAGGGGTACTAACGGAACTAAACGGGAAAAGAACTCCGGTGTGAACGCGGTTAAGGGTGCTCTAGGAGGAGATTCAGGTGATAAGGTGGTGATGGTGGTGGTGGGGGGGTTAAACAAGCCAAAAAAAAACGTTATGACATCACAAAGTGGCCAAAATCTGATCAGCTCATTTTCAGACAGGTTTTTATATAAATCGATCAGGAAAAAAAGTGAGAGAATCTTTTTCCTGAAACTTTCAGACTCTCTTCACAAAGGGGACACATGTTGATGTTGAAAATACATGAACAAATGGATTTTGCATAATAGGTGACCTTTAATACAAAAGTCTTTCCTCTGCAGCTGAGCAAGGAAACACTGTATTTAACAAAAATCCTAAACAATGACTATGGTATGGATTGTTTTCAACTTCTTTCCCTTGTAATCACCTTTGGAGGGAATTTTTCCAAAGAATGAAGTGACAAAAGAGCCTGGATAAACAATGAAAAGCAACCTGTTGATCCATGTGTTTGTAAAGGAATAAGGCACTGGGATGTGACAGATTTCCTTTCAGCTCACACAACCACCCAACGTTATGGGGGAGGCCTTTAAATATCAACGAGCTCTGCGAGAATTACACCACAAATACAGAGAAGGAAAACCGCCTGCTAAAAACTCGAATGCTCTCTATCAGAAGCTGAGTCCAATTAACAGAATAATTAACTGAACTAACGTCTCTCTTAAACGACTGTTACAGGCCACTGTGACAGCAACGATTGCATTTTAATTAAAGTGCCCTCCAGGAAGCGTGTGCGTTTATAAAGCCCACGAGGGACTCTTTCCCAGTGAAGAAAGATGTTCAATGAACTGCTACACGCTGCATGTGCATTGTGAAAGCTTTGTCAACGACGGCTAAATTGGTTGCGGATTGTTGTCAGGCGGAGGGGAAAACCCAATAAAATTACAATTCACGAGGAACCTCAATCTCCGCTACTGCTGCTGCGGCTATCCTTATGGGTGTCCAATGAAGCATGCAGATCAGCGTGGAAATTAAAGAGGGATTTGTAATGAAACTCCCAAAGCACTCTCGGTAAGAAAGTAACAAGACAGCACATAAAGACACAGAGAACGAGATCATAAACGATCAGGACTCTCGACTGGAGCGGGAAGTCTACGGGCTCCACAGGGAAGAACGTCATGTAGCTGTCACAAGGAATATTTAAACGAAGGACGCTAATGTCTCTGTTGAAGGTACTGATCTCCGTCTTTAGTTTGAACGTAGATCAAAGAAAGATTTAAGATTTGGGGCTCTGTAACGACTTGAAATGGATTCACACATTTGCTGAATGATTTATAAAACAAACTACTGGTACTTTTGAAGGTAGGAGTGTAAATTCTAATCCTGGGATGCCAGAATGATATACATTTGAAAAGCAGGGTCCTCCTTTTTATGGGGATATCAAAAGAAGAACTTCAGGTAATGACTGTCACTATTCGAAAATAGATGGGTACTCTTCAGGAAATGAACTCTTCAAAAATAGACGAAGCCTTGATTCCCAGTTTGGAATGTGTGTAATGCAGAGGCATGTTCAGGCTGATTGAACGAGCAGGTGTCGCTGCGGAGATGGAGGAGCAGATGGCGGACAGAATCACAAAAATATATCAAACTGCTGTGTTGGTTTCTCAAGTTTATTCGATCCGTGGTTATCAAAGACAATGCCCAAGAACATAAGTTATGATAAAAAAGCCTTCATGATGGGGGACTGAGTTTGATATGACATAGCATTATCATTTTTGAAACATAGGCATATTCGTCCTCATTTATTTTAAAACAGCAATGTTAGAAGTAAAAAAACAAACAAACAAACAAATGGACAGAAGAGAGCAGAGATGCTGAAGAAAGGACATTATCTCAGTGGAGTGCTTCTTTTGGTGAGCCTCGGGACGGCTCCTGTGTCTGTGTGTGTGCGTGCACCATGAGTTCACCAATCTCCACATAATCTTACCATTGTTCACAAGAGCATTCACCAGCGGAGTGACTGTAGTTCACCATTGTTCCAAGTGCTGTGGTGGGGTGGGGTTGGGTTGGGTTGGGGGTTGGGGGTGGGTTCGGTAGTACGAGGAGGACAGTCCCCCCACTGGGGGCTGAGGAGGACAGTCCCCACTGTCACTGCCATACAAACACTATTCAGTCAGGAGGAAAGCCAGAATAGATAAAAACACACTGCTCACCATGAATCAGGCACCAGGTCGTCACATGGCCCCTTAAAACATCACACACAGGCACACTTGATCTCACACACACATCCATCCTCACATGCACACACACACACACACTGTACAGTATACAATGCACCAGCCCCATACGCACAAAATTAAGACCGTTTAAAAACACTTGATAAAAGCACAATATGGTATTTTTTAAAATTAATTGCACATGAAAAGACGAGATGGAGGAAGCACAGTGAGTGGAAAAGGGGAATGGGGGGGGGCGGTGAGCATGGCAAGAAGAGGATACAGTACATTCAGTAAACAAAATAAAAACAGGAGGGAAAGAAAAAAAGGCAAGATTAGAATCAGAACCACTGAAAGCAATTAAATAAAAATCAAAAACACTTTTTGTCCAGTTTGTCATCATCATTTTTTTTTTCAGTCATTGATTCGAAGCTCACTCCAGCGTGCGAGTCTTACAGTAGTCCCAGTCCTGTCTCAGGTGAGCGGGCTCGGTCAGTTGTGAAGATTTTAATTGTTTTCTTGCTTTATTTAAAATCAATGTTCACGTCTACATCTCTACAGAGCCGACGTCGGAGCATCGGGCAGGGGGAGCAGTGGTAGGGTGCAAGTCTTCCATGACCTGACATATGCACAGGCATTTACACAAGTGCACACACATGTTCGCGCACGCATACACACAAACACACGCTCTCACATAAGAGTGCATTCTCATCCCCATCACCCCTGGGTACAGGCTTCTTCTTTTCTTCGCGGCTTAGCGCACTAAGTACGCCTCTCTATTCTGTACAAAAGCAGCCTCCTTCCCTGGAATCGGAGTCTGCGTGTTTCTCCTCACACCTTCGCTTCTTTTATTTTTTTCATTTCTTCTTTTAGTTATTTTGAGCGTTGAGCAGTTTGTCAGCCTCGGGGTACGTCGGGTACTTCACAGTCTCAATTTTCTCTTTGACCTTGTAGGAAGGGTAGAGGCCAGTGCGGCCCATTTTGCGGTTGATGCCTTTGGAGTATCCGTCCCAGTGGTTTCCCGCCACGCCGATCACGTCTCCGGGCTCCAGGGGAATGTCCTCGCTGCTGCGCGGCTGGTGGGGGTAGATGGCGATCTGGTTGTGGGCGTTTTGACCTCCAAAGTAGTAGATGTCGTCCAGGGAATAGAAGTAGGAGGAAGCGTCTGGATGCAGCGTCTGCATAATCTCATAGGCCACACGGCAGACCTGAGACACAAACAGGAATTATTTTTCTTACAGCTATAAATTCACATGCATGTATTCGTCTTGACAACAAGGCTTCGAAGGCAAGAGAACACGCTGCTCGAGGTATAAAAGGATTTCTCTCTGTAAGACATATACTTTGTATTTCAGCCCTGGTAAAAGAGGGATAACATGTGCTAAGCAACTCATTCCATTCAGATCCTTGAAGTGGACTATTAAAGCCAGTGTGTGAATAGGAAAATATGCGGCTCAAATATTTTTTTCAGGCTTGGCAGGAAGCCCGTCCACTCCTGGTCATAACTCTCTATAAAACAGCACTTTAGAAGCTGAGATGATCAGAATAATAGATGACAAATGCCTTTGTAAAGTCAGATGCGTAATAAATGGGCTGTGAATCATGCGAGTAAAAATGGGACAATGAGTTTGTTGACAATTACATACTCGTTATTATGAAAAAGGTTCTGGTGTGCCTTGGGGCAAACTGGAAGCATAAAGTGACTATTGTCTTTTCGACGGCTCTAACACGCTATTTTAGCACAAAACCTTTTGTCTCACCTGATTCTTTTTTCCTGTGTTCGTAATTAAAAATATAATCACGGTATTTTTGTTCTCAAGTGTGCTTTTATTAAAGGGTCATCTCCGTTTTAAGGTTATTCTCGTTCCTTTTTTTTTATCTGCAATTCTGTTCTTTTACTTGTTATTGTGAATTTACAACACAAAGCAATCAAATCAGCTTCAAAGTCTATCATTTATTTCCAAAATAGCAGCTTAAAAAAAAAAGAAGTCTAATTTCTGAAATATTCATGAGCTTTCAGTCACATCTGGTGACCTTCCTCTGATTTCATTGAAACGGTTAAATTGTTATCACGTGATCTACAGAAGGCAATTTCCAGAATGTCAACCTCTTTTTTCCAAACCAATCGTTCACTTTTCACTATAATTTACATGTGTTCAGTCACATGCACACAGAGATTAAAGGGGCCCTAATATTATTTTTGCCTTTCTTGTAGTTTGTTATTTAGGTTTCAGTGCATTTAAATGGTCTGCAAAGGCTAAAATCCTAAAGTTCCATCTAGAGGGAGTTTCTCTCCCACACACTCTCCAATGACATGACTCAAAACAACAACATAAAATGCATGTTTTTAACTAAATATGCCACCATTATTGTTTTATTCCACCTCCATACTTCTTTGTCTGCTAGCAAGTGCACATCAAAGTTTTTTTGGAGTGCTTTCATCCCAACAAATCCATCACAAATGTCAATTTAGTCAAAATACCAAAACACACATCAAGAATGCCCCCATAATCAAGCTGTAAATGCTGCCTGTGGGCTGACCTGTGAGGAGAAGGTGCAGACCAGGAAGTCGGTCTGAGACAGGAAATAGATGTCCAGGATGACTCCTCTCAGCGAGTTCTCAGTGTAGCGGTTGTGAAGGCCTGCCGACCAGGAGATGGAGTTATCACTGATGAACTCATACTCTGGATACCTGGGAGGGTCGAAAAGACGGAGAAATGTCAAGTCTCACGAAACGATGACATTAAATAGGTGTGGTCAGAATCTCAGAGGAACACTTAGGCAGAAAGTCATACTCTCACACACCCATTAGATCAGGGGTGTCCAAACCTTTTTCACCGAGGGCCACACACAGAAAAATATACGAAGTGCTGGGCTGCTCACTAGAGGTATATTGCCTCATAAGTTATAAGTTAAAGAAATGAATCAAATGTAGGTAAATGATGGTTGATATTGATGAACAAAACCACACAGCTCCCCTTAGGGTTTCATGTATTGTGTTGGCAGCTCATTCCAGGATGGCTCAGATTGCTTATAATAAAAGGAAATATGAAGGGTATGTTTCAAGGTTGTTATGAAAATGTGTTATTGGGCTTTTTTCTTATCAACTAAGAGTTGTTAGAAAATGTTTTCAACTTTAATTGACTGAATTTATTTGAAAATCGGGCTTATTAACACATGGATACTGTGTTATATATTTGAACATATATATTCAATAAGTACAATAGCAGATGTTTAATTTGTGGGCCATATTTCATTATACTTTTAGAATTAGCTGAGGACCGATTCAAAATGGTCCACGGGCCGCATTTGGACCCCGGGCCGTAGCTTGGACACCCCTGCATTAGATGGACACAGATCATGGACACACACACACACACACACACACACACACACACACACACACACACACACACACACACACACACACACACACACACACACACACACACACACACACACACACAAAGACACTCCCCAACACTGACTTGGTCTTTGCTTCCTGCAGCAGGGAGGGGTCATCGGTTGCCAGGTAAACTCGTTTCTTGTCGATGTGGACACGTCTGGCCAGATGTTGGAACTGCTCCTCCACATGCAGCATGTACTCCTCGATGGGGTGGAAGGCCGCCTCCGTCCCCACTTTATCCGTCCTCCTCACATGGACTCTGCAGACACACAGGGACACAGAACGGGTCACACACACATGATATGGTTTTCATATTGTGTTGAGTTTTGTTCAACTGCACTCTAAAGAAGTAGGGAGTATGAATAGAGTCGTCCCAATACAGATGCTGAACGCAACAGTGCACTTACTCTTAAAAATGTAAACCCAATTTCAAGGGAAACCAATTTCATTTAGCAGAAGAGATAGCTAGACATCAAACGGATCTCTGTGTGAACTGTAGATTTGTGTTATCATTGGAATATATGGAATTTGGCCATGGCAGGGGTTTTCACTCTCTGAATGCCCTTGTAGTGAAGGAAGTGTGTCCTAGTTCTGACTGAACAGTCTGTTTCTTATTTGTTTTCATGTGTCGTAAAATTATAAATAAAAACATCACTTCAACCGTATCCCTTTGAAATCTTTGATGGGGCAAAACACAAAGAAAGAAAGGAAAAAGAAAAGGCATGCAGAGACAAAAAGGGAGGACGTTTAAGAAACAGAAACATGGACAGACAGGGAAATAACCAACACAACTGTACTTTTTCAGTGTTTTTGTCACCGCTTGCAATAAGCAAGGACAAAGAGAGACTGCTGTCACCGGCTGAACTTGAGAGGAAGAGCACAACTCGTAAACGGAACAAAAGACGGGCGAGAATGGAAACGCAGAACCATCCTTCAAACTGATAGACGAAGAACACAATTTCATTCCATCCAAAATTCAATTACAAAACTACCCAGCCACATCTGCATTGTGACTTCTGGCCTGAGGAGCAAATGACATGTCAACAAACAAAAAATACGTTTTTCAATCTTCACCTATTAAGGGAAAACTGAGTGAACATGTAGATATTTCACGAACATATACACAGTTCCACCTGGTTCAACCATCTACTGCTGACCCAGGAGCTGCTCTACTGGAACATAGGAGGGTCAGGAGAATTTGGTGGATGATCAGTCTTTAACTTTCTTTCCCCGGTTGCTTTAGGGATTCAAAAAGCTTCTCTAACCTCAAGGCTGCCTCTGGCGTGTTTGTGAGAATGAGGTAGGGGAAGAAAAAGAGAAAAGAGTCAGAGGTCCAGAGAAATAAACAGGCTCCCACCGCTGGCCGGCGGTGATCAAACAGTGACTGGGGAATGGTCGCAACAGGAATAGACCCTTTTTTTTTAAGTGGAAGAACGGAGTAGGAAAAGGTGAGTGAGGTGTCAGCGGGGGTGTCTGATCCTTTCATTCGCTGTCTCATCTCGGACAGAGGTCTTGACTCCAGGCTTTTCGCTCCTTTGTCGGGGTCTTTCTCTCCCGCTCCCTCTTTCATGTCTTTTGTTCCTGTGAACTCTCTTTTTGTTGTGGTCCTTTCTCTCTCTGTCAGAGCAATGCTCAGCTCTTAGCCATCCCTCCCTCCCCCTCCGCCTCCCCTCCCCGGGACTCTCCCACACTACTGCCACAATAATTCAATCCATTTACTCTCTACTCATACAGCACTGGCGAGGCAGGGCAATCCTCAAGGTGGGCGTAAAAGCATACATAAGAGACCAAACCCACCCACACACACAGCCAGTGCTGATTCCGCTGGAAACTGACAATAACATGTAGAACGAATAAATGATTTGTTTGACAATGACCTCTGGATGCCTATCAGCAGCATGTGATGAACATTTATTACCATATTACATCTGTACTTGCTATAGAATAACGGCTAATGCCACATTCACTTTGACATCAAATCAGATCAAATGTGTTCTTGAGGTGTACCGCAAGTTCATAATTATATCCGGAAAGGGAAAGGTCAATTTAAAGTGTTTTATTAAGGTGTTGGGTGTATAACTTTTCTGTAACTCTACTGGAGCCTTTCCTTTCATTTGCCGTGTAGGGCAGTTGTGAACATGTTGTTAAACTGTGGTTTAAATTGTGCGGTAGCTGGCTGGTTGTTTACATTGTATGTGAAAGAGATCCCTCCTAATAATGAAAGAAATGATCATTGACTCTGCAGTTCACCTCAGCAGCTGTTAGCTTATCGTTTTTAAATTTCATATTTGTTTGGTATTTCTCTCAACACGCAACAGGCAGGTGTTTTCACCAACAAAGCCCAACCATTTTCCTTTACTGCATCGTATCAACATAGAAACTCAATGTTGTGTTAACAGCTTGTTGTTTCTGCATTTATTTAATTTTCATAATAATACTACTTTAGCTTTAAATTAGGAAGAACTTTTTAACAATCATAATTTATTTAATTTAAATAAACTAATAATTGGATTTTTAACACAGCCGTTTAAAAAAATGGTTTTGTTCGTAAACGTTTTTCTCCATGCACCATATTATGCTAGCATATTAATAAAAACCCCTCAGTTTAATGCAAACTGGGATATCAATATAAAAATAACAATAGAAAATGATTAAATACAATAAGAACAAATTTAAATAGGTTGGTGAAAAAATACAGTTTAAAGCATTTTTTTCTTTAACATTAAAGCATGTAAACACGAAATACAAATATGAAACCGGAAAATTAGCAAAAAGGGCCCCTTTAAAATCCCAACACACATTTCTTTTTTTTAAATATTATAATAATAACATGTTTTTTTCTTGCAATATTGATCATTCAAAAGGAAGTTTGTCTGTGTTTTAATCTAAGAGATACTGTTTGAAACAAAACCCCACATATACACAATTTATCGACGCCTTATTCATATACGGCTGAAACAAGATATTATGAAATACATAATTCCATCTCCTGGTAACCCTATTGCCATGGCGATAAGGCCATTCTAGAATGTGCAATAGCAGCAGCCACCCAATTTTCCCTCCTTCTCTCCGACCAGCCTGACTACCATTAGGAAGCATTAAATGGTGGCAGCATGGAGCCGATAGCAGCTTTTAGTCGGCGGCTCGCAGCCTTCCTGCAGCGTCTTGAGGGAGCAGGGGGAGGGGGGTTGTGTGGTGGTGCTGAATGAGCGGGTGGGGGTCGGCTGGAGGTTGCTGGGTACTCTGGGGACAAGCTGCCTTTCTATCCCTCTCGGTACCCTCTCCATCAACCTTTACACCCCCCACTGCTGCCACCCTCTCGCCTTTTTCTTGCACTGAAACTATAGCTCTCTATCAGCCCCACTGCTGCATCTCACATTAACCCCCCCCCCCCCCACACACACACTTTTCCCAACACACACATATCGCCTTCCCCCACAGTGCTGACTGAGGCGCACAGGCACTTTGTTGCAACATCAGTGAAGAGAAGAGTGGAGCTGAGAAGGGACCGGGGAAAAAAGAAAAGGGATAAAACTTTGTTCTTTCCAGCACATCATTTCAATAAGCCTCTCCCCAGTGATATGACGGAGAAAAAGGGTGGGATATATCAGGGGTTGGTGGTGGGGGGAACACAAAGAACACAGATAGAGATGTGTGTAAAACTATGAGAGCAAGAGACTTGTGGGTAGGGATATGCACCGGGGGAATGTGAGTGAGAGGTGAGTGTGAAATGTCTTGAAACAGGGTGAACAAATGAAGACAGAGCAAATGAGAGGATGTGGAGATTGGAAAAGTTTGGGATGAGTCACAAAAAGGGGGGTGGGAGACAGAAGATGCCAGGGTGATGAAGAGCTAAAACCCAAAGAGGAAATCATCTGAGAAAAGAGACAGGGAAAAACGAGAGAGCGTGTAACAAGAGGATGGGAGATATGAGAAGAGCATGACAAAAACATTGAAGAACTATATGCAGCAAAATGAAAAGAAAAAAGGCTACGAAAAGTGAGAATCCTACGAAGAGGGTGACAGAAGTATACCAGGCTTACTTCACTAACAATCTGAATAGAACTAGAAGAATTTGTTTTAAACTACTTCCTTTCCTAGCTGAGGGGAATCCGTCTCATGTGACGGTGCAGGAACGTTAGGGAATCAGCAAAGTATCTCATGTCAGATACTTTCCCACGACTGACTGCTAACCAGACATTATGTACAATGCCGTAAAATGGTTAATCCCTTCAACCTGCTGCCAAGTAGGTCAAAATGATTTGAAATCTTTAAAAACAGGTCTCTAAATTGTTATTAAATCTTAAATCGCTTGTGTTTTTCAGAATGAGAATACCTTTATTAGGCCCACAGAGGGGACATTTGCACCGTTACAGCAAGAAAGAGCCACAGACAGCTTAATGTTACTAAAAAAAAGTACTAAGTTATGATATAATTAAAAGTATAATTAAAAAAAAAATTAAAAAAAATACAAATCCTGCAACAGTTCTTAGGTTTTAGCAGCCAGGTATATATTACACAGTTATTAATGGCATATGTATATAATAATGTATATATTGCACATATTTTGATGGTATTTAATTTTAAGAACAATTATACAACAGGAGTAAATTGTGCATTCTTTGGGACTGTTTTCAGAAGAGGATTAATGCAGTGAGGCTCATTTATGTGTTTTTAGATAACTATAATGGCATGGCAGAGAGGAATAACACTCAGGCTTTGGCAACAAAGATAATAATTGTTTGTGGGAATTATTTAGAGTTGTTAATGGTATGTTTATGGGATTTGTTGACAATAATAAAAAAATTGAATATAGCCTGGCTTATGCTTTAATCAACAAAGCCTATTGAAGATAAAAGAAAGGCTTCCGGCTTTTCATCTTAAACGCGGCCATTAATTGCATCACAAGCTCCTCGTGTCTTCTCTTGTTCGGTTTTTACTGATTTTTAAATTCTGTCTGAGATACTTTTACTCTACGGCTATTTCATTGATTTAGCAACAATATCAGATCAGAAGGTCTTCTGTATGGAAATGGAATTGGATTGGACGAGGGATTAAGAACCCTCGTGAGGACATTTATACATGAAACAAGTCAGAATCAGACTTATCATAACACCGCTATTAGAAAAACTAAGTACAGAGTGATGACATTTCGAGTTGATTCGTGTAACTGTGAGCTGCAACTATGAAAAGCAAAAGACTGTAAAGGAAAGACAGAGGTGAAAACTAACTAGTTAAAACACAAACGCAAAATTAAGTTACTTGTATTGCTACTATTTCATTAACCTCATTTTAACCTCACCCAAAGCAGTGTTTGTTCCACCACAGCCCCAAGGCCATGTCTCTGTTCGCTTTGATTGTGCAACACTTTGTAAACGTAAGTGTAGAGGTATGCTATAGCGACAAAGCTTTTATTTCTAAAGTCATTATAACCACAGAGAGAGGAAAAACAGAGCCACACACACTGAGCTGTGAGAACTGAGTGTCCTTACCCGATGATGGGGTGTTTGAAGCCCAGCTTGGCGGTGGTCTGCTGGATCTCCTTCTCCAGCCACGTCTGAGGTCGTACCAGGTACTTGACGAACTGGGACACCCACCAGACGGAGGGGTCGCCGTGGAGACGGTGCAGGCGCGGGGCCAGGTCCTCGGGGATGGCCAAGGGAAGGTAGGAGGGCCGAGGGTGGAGGCTGTCCACGATGGGCAACTCCACCACCTGGACGTCTTTATCGTGGGCCTCTCCTGTTGAGTATAACACACTCAATATTCAATACTGATTCAACCTTTATGAGAACAGGGCTTAGGTTTAGGGCAGTAACCAATGATTATGTTCATTCATCAATTGTTTAACCAATAAAATATCAGTAACTACAGAGAAAAACAATCCGTGCAGTTTCGCAGAGCCCAAGGTAATGTCCTCAAATTGCTGGTTGCTTTCTAGCAGACCAAATAATACACAATAAACAACAAAGCAAAAAGGAATTTATTTGAGAAGCTAAACCAGCAAATGTTTGGTGTTTATTGTAGATAAACAAAGTAATCAATTAATGGATTATCAAAATTGTTAGTGATTTATTTTCAGAATGGATGAACCTTTCAGCACTTCCCATGTTTAAAACCTATTTAGTGGCCTTCCTCAAAAATAGTAATTTGCCATTTTGGGCAACAAAAATAAAATGGACTTGACTGACTTTGCTTCAGAGCTTGTATCAGTAACAGGTTGTCTGTAGGATTTAGAAAACCACAAACTCTAATCATTTTTCATTTCAGATGCCGAAAACCATGAATGTACCTGTTCAGGTTAGACAACGTGCACCATTTAATCTTTAGTTCATCAAGTTCAAATAAATCAGCAAGTTAAAAATCAGTTTTTTTCTGTCCGAATAAATGATTGGGCTGTGACGCAGTGATATATTTCAAAGTTATCTATTCCACTTCCAGCAGCAATCCCCCCCCCAAGGTAAGCTCCCTTCCATCAGGGCTGTGTAGGGCCAGGGGCCGGTGCAAGGACCTGGATGGTGGGGTTAGAGGGGGCCGGTGGTCTGGCATCGGCCCCTTCAGGCTGAGTCCTGCTTGGCAGAGGCCCTGGGCAGAGGCTTGAGCAGGGCTGATTACAAAGGTCACCTTTCTGGGCAGAAGAAAGCCCACCAGGCCAACTGTCCATACACACAGACTCGTACACCTGCATGTGTGAATAAAGGTGGAGAAACATGCCAACGCTCATGTACCCCACCCACACACATGTACATGATAAGACACACACATGAACAGGCTTAGGGGTTTTGTGATCAGATGGAATAAAGGTGATCCAACACAGACAACTAAAGGGGATCCAAAAAAAAAAAAGCAACAACAAAAAGAAATGTGCATTCACTCACAAACACACGCGTACACACAAAGAGCCCGAGCTAATCTCATCGCACCAGAAGGGTTAGCCTGGCAGACAAAACCTTCACTCTCTTTCAGTCTTAAAACCCAAGGATAGCTTTTTTTGTCCGTGTGTGTGTGTGTCCGTGTGTGTGTATGTGTTTGTGTAAACCCCCAGTTTTAAACAAAAACAAGTTTGAGGCCTGTGTTCTGTCAGGCTAGAGTGTCTTCTCTAACTGCCACCGACAGAACCTTACACAGATGCAAACACAGTCACAAAACACATCCAAGTAAACGGCATAATGACTCATTAAAAATGGCCTTTCACAGAGAGGGTACATAAGAAAAACAAGGACAGACACAGAGGCTTCGATTTATGTGTCTGTATGTCTGAGCATGAACTGAATATAAATTGGTAGAAGCATTAAATATTGAACAGAAAAAAAATATTCCGAGGCCTGTCTTTGCTTATATAACAGCATTGGCATGATCCACATACAGGGGAATGGGCATATTTTGAGGCCTGCACTTCTTGGCACACATGTACAGAGATGCAGTATGTCTGCCTCCCACAGATACTTAATTAGATCACATAGCTCTTTTACATTTCATCTCAACTCCAGAGCATCTGCATACATTTCCCGTATGCGTCATGACTCAAAGCATGAAAGTCAGCACTGAAACAGAATCACTACACTGTATTTTAAGCCTATGGTGTATACTGAGCCTAATAAATATTGCATGAGATTAACACAGCGATGAAACTGGAGAGCCAGTCATCCAGACATAAAATATCTCCATTCATAATACATTTAAGATGAAGTTTATGAACTTGGAAAACTCTTGTTCCAGTCCTAACATGGCAGGGAACATTATGTTTCTGCTGCCGCTCGCAGACTCGCTCATAAGGCAGTAATATCTCTACAGAGAACCTCAAAGGAATACACTCTCTTTGGCAAATTAGCTCTTTGATCAACAAAGCATTGTTCCACAAGAAGCCTGGTTTCCCCTTTGTGTGCTCAGAATTTAGTTTGATATACCAGGTCTGTAAAATAGTGCTAAGACCGCTCATGCTGTCTACTGAATTTAAAAAGTTGAAGTAAAACAGCCACACGCACCAGTGGATTAATAGACCGGAGGGCTGGGATTCAAACTAAATTCCTTCTTTTAGTAGTGACAGAAATATGCATGATATGTAACGATGAGAAACTAAAGTTGTCAAGTACTAAAAACTGGAATTTGGACACATATTTGTTATCACAGATCCAAACTAAAAGCCAATTTTTGCCAATTTTCTGTGATTTGTTGAAATAGCCACACAACATCAACAAGGTGGATCAACTTGTATTCATATTCCCATTAAATAATCATGGTTATACAAACCACCATCATCTATTAGCTGGTAAAATATGCAAGTGGTAAGTAAATTTGCTTAAGTCGCGAGTCAAAGGAAACATTTCATTCGAGTAAAACAAAACATTAACCAGCCATAAGCCTGTTGGACATAATGTAGCATCAATATAAAGCTCCTGGCAATTGTTCTATTTTCAACAAGCAGCTCATACAGGGGTTCACTGCATGTTATGATGATTTATTTTTGTTTTTATTTGTTCCATCTGAGGGAACAAAACCAGCAGGTCCCCTAATGATGCTATCATTACCTTTGATTTGTGTCACACATGAATATACTCCACATCCACTCTCTGTCTATAAATGACTCTCATCCTAGGGGAAACACTTAAAAGAAAGTGGGTAAACCATGTAAAGATAAATGAGGAGGGAAGGAATTAAATAGGGCTGCTACATAAAATACCAACAATGTCAATTTCCCACAAAAACACAAGTCAAAGAACAGAAAGACTTGCTAAGCATAGAAAACCCAAAGCACTATGCTCATTACATTTTTAATAGAAGGTGACTACAAAGGAGTGGTGGCATTTACCGCGAAATAACACGACAGATGATTAGGATTTATGAGAAACAAAATTAGAAAATGACGCTGTCCTCAAGGTGCAAAGCTCCCTGCAATCCAGGGACTGTGCAAAGCCTTTTATCATCGAGTCATTTGCATGGTAGCTAACACACACACACTGGTTAACCTTAGAATACAAGGCCAGTGTACTGTAGAACCACTCTTGCAAATGCATGTGGATATTGCCCTTTTTTTTTAAAGAGATCAGTATTCATGACATTCAAACGCTGTAATAGCACTGGACAAACACTCTGCTAAGAGATGAGAGATATTCAATGCATATCTATGTATTAATCCAAGGTTTCACCATCCCTGTGTGGTCCATTGCCACGAGGAATGTTCTGGCCTGCATTGTTAACAAAACAGAAGAGATCTTGTATCTCAATGGAGCCTTGTTGGCTAAATAAAAGATGAGCACATGTGTAGCGAAGTGTGCCAAAGGTTTACATTAGTTATCCCTAGCTAGTTACCTGGCCTGGTCAACAGAAAATACTGCCTCTGCCAATTACATGACTTAATAATGACATGAATTCAGAATGCTGAATGGCCTGGGGAGTGGCGTTTGAAGTGAGTTGGCTGTTGGCTGTGAGAAACCAGATGGCATATATGGATCTATAGGAGGCTGTTTGTAAGACAGGCACTGGAGAAAGACATTAGATAGCAGCAAAGGACACATGAAAGGCAGGAGAATAAGAAAAGGGAAGACGCTATGAGAGCATGAGATAAGAAAGGAGTACCCAGGAGAGCTCAAGTCAAACGAAGCGATAGGAGAAAAATATACAGCTGAAAGGATGCGGTGATGAGAACAAGAAAGCAATGAGAAAAAAGTGATAGAAAGGGAGAGAAGGACGAAGGCATGGTCTTATATTAAAACCTCCAAATCATCATCATTTTTAGGTTTTGTCAGCTTAACAGAGGCAAACAAACCTGTATGTAATCTCTTTCGTAAAATATTCTGCAACCAGAGCGTTGGAAAGGAGGTGCTTTCCCCCAAACAAGCACATCGATCCAAGGTGTAAGCTACTATACATATAAAGTACATTAAGCTGAACATGGTGTTTATTATGGACGGTCAATATGTGATGGATCAATTCTAATACTCACCTTAATAACAAGATTACAGCGAGGCTAGCAGCTCTGTTTGGCTGTACATGGGAACAGCGGTGCTACGAGCTAAATGCTATCATTATGAAAGTCTATCATGTTCACCATCTTAAGATTTTAAGGGATCACCCATACAAAACAATTCATCCTGAGGGGGATTTACCACATTTAAAGTCAATCCCCCTCATAGCTGTTGAGACAAGTCACCCAAAAGCACACATTTGAACGTCGTGGTGGTAAATTTGTAACCACCATTGCGATCAAAGTTAAATGGACACATTGTCCGGGAACGATGAATGTCTGTACCAATCGATTCAGTACATGTTGAGATATTTCATAGTATTGCTGAAAACATTGACCTGCTGGTGCTAGGGAGTCACTATAACCAGACAAATTCAAAATCCCCTTTGTAGCCTCGCTCAACTTCAGGTCCCATCTCAGGGCTCACCTTCAAAAAAAAATCATTAAAAGTTACATAGCATGTACCAACAATAGCTCTCGAGCTAGTCCAGTTTGGAGGCAAATTGAATGCTAAGACCTTGAATATATGCCTATGATCCTTTATGCCTTTCACTGGCAGAAATGTTTACTTTCTTCTGAAAAAAATAAATGTACGATATTTATGGCTGAATACGAGATGTTTTTTTATCGATTATTAAAGAGTAGAGCAGTGGACCTATGCTCCGGGGGTCCAAGTACTTTTTTACTTTCATGTGTTAGAACAAACACAATTTTCCCACTCAACAACACTAGATTAAATATTGATGTCCAAGTGAATCTTTGGTATGCTAATGTTTACATTGCACTAGGCAAGTATAAATGTGATAATATAAGACCCCTAAGTAAGTTTATGTAGAAACCATTGATTAAGTAAGGGATACATTTGTGCTGCGACGCGGTCGTTATGGGGAAAAGAACACCGACAGGCTGATCAGGAGCCCGACGCAAAGCAAGAGTTGCAGTAGATCTAGAACTGCATGCAGTTTGCTTTTCGGCCAAACTGTATACAGTTAAATCGAACGGACTTCTTTCTGCAGATGTGAGCGTCCTTAACAACGGTCAATAAGTCCTTGACAGCGGTCTGTCTGTTCGGTATTAACAACGTGTCACGTGTTCTGAATTGACCAATCAGAATCGAGTATTCAACTAAACCATGTAATAAATATAGTTATTACATGGTTTAGTTGAATACTATTTTATTTTGAACATCATTATTTACTAATAAAAACTATTTAAATTAGAGTGTGTATTTTTCTTTCATATTGCCACACTTGGTAACCGTTTTATAAAAGCAATAGATTACATTACATTACATTGCATTTAGCTGACGTTTTTATTCAAAGCGACTTACAATACGTGCATTCGACCAGGAAGATACAAACTTGAAGAAAACAGAATCATATAAGTGCATCAGGTTTCATAGAGCCAANGGAGTCCCAACCGGTCCCAACAGAGGGCGGAGGAGGCGGGATGGACTAGCCAGGCTCCCCGTTACACCTGAGCAATGTTAGCCATTAACAGATGATTACATTACATTACATTGCATTTAGCTGACGTTTTTATTCAAAGCGACTTACAATAAGTACATTCGACCAGGAAGATACAAACTTGAAGAAAACAGAATCATATAAGTACATCAGGTTTCATAGAGCCAAACAGATTATATGTTAGCTTCTCCTTCGCAGTGGCTTAATTAACATTTTACATCTGACTCTACCTCCTCGTGTGCTGTACTATAGCCTCCCTTGTACTTTTCGTAAAAAAAAAAAAACTCGTTTCCAACACTACTTCTTCTAATATTAATTGTTCACCCATTTTTAGCCTTTCCTAATGTTGGCGCGTGGGACATGCAGCGTCATCAACCGGTGTCCACTCCCTGTCACATTCATAATGCCCTGAATAAACAAAGTGACAAATAAAACGTGTTGCTTTGATGTTCGCCTGATAAAGTAACTCCAAAATAAGAAGCTTTTAACAATTGTATTAAATAAATGATATGTGTGAAATGTAAATACAATAATTTCGATTTTAATATTGCTTTTTACCCACTTCAACAATATGGGTAATTATTTTAGCGGGGTCCCACCTTTTTCCATTGGTGGTGCACTGTTTGGGGACAGGATCCTCAAAAGGTCCATTTGTAAAGGGACACTATTTTATGCTATAATAGACGGAGTGTGGGAAAAGCTCTGGAGGGCAGAGTTGGGTGTTAATGACATCCATCCATCCCACCAGCAGCCAAGTAATTCTCAAAAGGGATTTGGCACACTTCAGGAAACAGCTGCCA
>NW_011349771.1:427187-438240 GCF_000735185.1 Notothenia coriiceps
GGTGTACGGTTTAACCATGTCCTGGATGTAGGAAGGGCCAGATCCATTCGCAGCATGGTAAGCAAGTACCAGTGTCTTGAAGTGGATTCTAGCAGTTACTGGAAGCCAGTGAAGGGAGCGGAGGAGCGGCGTGGTGTGGGAGAATTTAGGAAGGTTGAAGACCAGACGAGCCGCTGTATTCTGGATGAGCTGCAGAGGTCGGATGTCACATGCAGGTAGACCAGCCAGGAGGGAGTTGCAGTAGTCTAGGCGTGAGATGACGAGAGCCTGGACCAGAACCTGCGCTGATTTCTGGGTCAGCTGGGGACATATCCTCCTGATGTTGTAAAGAGTGTATCTGCAGCAGCGGGTTGTAGCAGCGATGTTTGCAGTGAAGGACAGTTTGTTATCTAGGGTCACACCCAGATTCCTTGCAGTCTGAGTCGGGGAAACAATAGAGGTGCCGATGTTGATTGTTAGGTCAAGAGTGGGACAATCTTTTCCCGGAAGGAAAAGCAGTTCAGTCTTGTCAAGGTTGAGCTTGAGGTGAGGTAAAGTTGAGCCTCCGCTTTGCGTCGGGCCGAACCACGCCCCTTAGCTGTGATATAATGAGCATATACCACGGCCTGTCGTGAGCTATTGCTTAAATACGCCATGATGATAGATACTCAGAATACAGATAGAAATGAAAACATTGCTAGGATCTTCCGTTCTAACAAATAAACAACATTTCTGCAAGAGTTGGTTAATCCATTCTTTGTTTGTATTAAACGTACGGCAGGTCAGAGGAGCAGGTTGTTCACTGAACTCAAGTCACAGGCTTTCTTGGCAATGAAACCTTTCTACAGTAACCGGCTGCTGCTACATTGGCTGCCAAAGTGCTTCAACAGAAATTGCTCAGTCGTGCTTAGCCAGGGAATTCACACTTTGTTTTTCCGCTGTAGCTGCACAAAAGAGGGGCCTGGCAGACCCTGTCTTTGAGGTGAGATGGACCGAGACACACAAGGGTCATTTGATTGATAAGCAACCAATGAGGGCACTGAGGCTATGTATGGAGCTAATTTCCTGCCATAACTCCACAAACTAAAGTTTTACAAATGCCGAAATGATTCACTAACAAACACAGTGTTGTTTGCAAATACAAAACAGCATCTACAAACTAATGCGTTTAGTTTTTGCAAATATAAAACGTATCTATCAAACAAACACATTACATTTTTCTAATAAATCATGTTTCAGGGACAAATTCAGCTTAGGTTTGACAAGTACAAAACGTTTTTTTCTAAGAGTACAAAAACAAAAATCTGGTGACATAACGTAGAGCATTAGCTTGTAGATGGCGTTCTGTATTTGCAAACCACACTGTGTTCATTAGTGATTTATAAAAGGCATTTGTAAAACACGTTTAGTTTGTTTGCGGAGTTATGGCAGGAAATTAGATCCATGGTTGTGTATATGTGTGTGTGTGTGTGTGTGTGTGTGTGTGTGTGTGTGTGTGTGTGTGTGTGTGTGTGTGTGTGTGTGTGTACACGTACCTGACCAGTGTCCGGTGGAGGCCCCGGCGCGGTCGGTGCAGGTGTTGCTGACGGGCAGGAACACGGTCTCCCAGCCCCCGGGGGCGTAGCGCCAGTTGTGGGACTCCAGGATGAGCGTGCGCTGCGTGCCGTACGCGATCATGAAGCAGTACACCACGTGGTGCAGCTGGCAGCCATAACCACAGCCCTTATTGATGTTACACACCAGCTTTCTCGCCTTACTGCAGTCTGGAGGGTTCTGGGAGGAAAAGAGCGAGGAATGTTTCAACATTTTTTATTGCTTGACCTTCATCTTGTATCTCTCAAAGCCCTGCTCTCTGACTTGTAACAACACATGGCTGATATTGTTTTCTTTGTTCCCTTTGCCTGTCTGTCTCCACTTGCCTCTAATTTCATACCCGTTCAATATTTTTCCGTTTGTCCCTTACCTGCCAATTTTTCATTTCGCTTCTCTCTCAGTCTGTCGGTATTGAAACTTCTCTCTTCCCTCTTCTTTCTGCTTGTTTTTTTTTTTCATATTGTAAAGTTAAAAGCTGGTGATTTTCTATTTATCATGGTAGAAAGCACTGTTTATGTAGTCAAAGATATAGATATTTATGTCCACTATTAAAAACACATTATTGAGCCACACCATTACATTAATCTTCAATGCGATGAATATGGGAACCGTGGTTTATTTCATTGTGCTGGTGCTGTAAATATTCACAAGCGCATGTAAATAGGTGGCCACGGAAAATGCAATATTTACTGCTGTTTGAGTAACATTTGCAAAACTAAGACACAGCAACATAATAAAATATATATAAATATGTATTTGCGACAACCGTTTTTAGGATGTTATCCGTTGTCAGTGGAAACTAATCGGCTTGAGTACCATTGCTGGGGGAAGTTAAAGATTATTGATGGATGGACAACTCGAGGTTTCCTGAGATTTGTTGACAATTAGAAGACTGAAGAAATCCCCAGCCTTATCCTTTAATATGTCTTCCTTCTTAATCTCATTTGAGTCCCTTTTCTTCCTCTGCCTTCTCCTGTCTCTGTCTTTTCATTACTCTTATTATTTAATTGTTTTCTTTCTCCCCTTCAATGTTCTCCGATCTTTTCTCTCTCATATTCTCCCTGCTTCCCCTTTTTGTTCTGTCTCCAAATCCCCATCCCACTCTCATTCCTCATCTCGTAAATTAGCTTCGATATCATACAAAGTCTTGACGGGAAGAATACCAAATGAGAGGCACTTGGGGGAAAAAAAACAAGGATTTCTTATAAATAAAAAAATGGAAGCCCACAGAGTGACACATGCTGTGTTGTCAATGGGTTGCCGGGCGGTTTGTGATTTGCTCTGCAGCCGGTCTGAGCGACTCTGCAACACTCGTGCCACCCAGCTTCTTAAACAGCAATTACGGGCTGATGGGAGTGTTTTCCTCATTAGGCGGCTGCAGCTGTGGATGGTTCACAGTAATCAGACCGTGCAGCACCCACCGGCTAACGCTGCCTATCACACACTCGCGGGAGAGGGAGAGGAAGAGAGGGAGGAGGAGGAGGACAGGGATGAGGAAAAGAGATGAGAGGATAGAAAGAAAGCTGGATATGAAATGAGAAAAAGAATAAAGGAAAAGAGGGGCACTGAACCTGAGAGCTGAAAACTGATTACCTCAACTTGCTGTTCAATATCCTGAGCAGAGTACAGCAGCCATGGAGCTGACAGAACAAGCCACACAGGTAGTTCCCCCGAGTTACAGGCTGCCGGTTCACGACTAGCCCCAAAGGTGGAAGCTAACTCACTGCCCTAATAATCTACAGCCGCGTCCCGACAGGAGTACTCGTGTTCAGTTTTTTTGTTTTGACAGAACTCGGCACCTGAGCTGCAATGTCTGCATGATATCAATGTGTGGTGTGAGCAGAGGTGGGAAGTAGTGGAGTACAAATACTTCGTTACTGTTCTTAAGTAAATTTGTTCAACTTCTTACTTTTACTTCTTAGATTTTGAACACAAATACCTGTACTTTCTACTTCTCACATTTTCCAAACAGGCTGGTTCCTTTAGTTTGAATGTGTGTTTGGTGGCGTGATCATTATTATTTAGAGTCATTGCGTGCCTATTGATTTGAACACGATCCGTGTATCCATCATTTCCTGGTCTTCTCTAAAGAAGAGGGACCAATGAAAACGTTGTCATGTTGCCGTTGTTCAGCATGGAAACATTCATTAGCTAACAATGACATTATTGTTCTATTAATATAAAGGGAGGTCAGGTACTCTTTAAAACAGCTGCTAGTCATGGGTACTTTTTATTTCAGTACATTGAATAAAGAAGTTTAGTCAGTACTTCTACTTTTACCAGAGTATTTTTTAAACACGAGTATCTGTACTTCTACTTGAGTAAAGGATGTGTGCACTTTTGCCATCTCTGGGTATGAGCCCTGTGGCGTAGAGGCCATCATAGGATCCCTGGCTGGTACTGATGAGGCTGGAATGACTGACGCGCTGAGAGACTCGGTTCAAGGGTAATGATGGCGATGCGTGCTCAAAGGCAGCCTCTGAGTGCTCGGTGCTGTAGGTTAAGTGCCTGTTTAAATGCTGTGCTTTTTGAGTGTGAAACCTATAGGCAGTGGCGGAGTGATTCCGTTCAGAGAGACCACAGTGATATTGTTTATGTAGGAAATATGGCAAAGAAGAATAGGAATAGATAAGAGGAATAGAGAGTCAAGCTCAGGCAATTATCTACTGTGATGCCCACATTCAAAAACAGAGTGGAAGATGAAATGACGCGGCGAACACTTGAAAATGTCTGATGAGAACTACATTACATTTTGTATAGAGAATGTCTGTTTGGCTGCTCTCTGTTTCCAGCACTATCGAGCTCATTAAAATTTTGGACCCCTTGAGAGGAACGACACGTGTAGAATACAATTTGTGACACATTTGTTGCACTGAAAAGCAACAAGGTGTTTTCAAGGGGCGCTGAGTGGTTAGCGTGAGCATTATCAGGCACAATAGCTGGACTGTGAAAGAGCTCCAGCGAGAGAAAAGACACATATTTGATCAGGTAATCCAATGAAAAACACGTCATTATTTGTATTATTTCGTCAACATATGTAACCCAGTTTTTGTATTTTTTAGTACCAGCAATGATTCTCAGCAATAGCCATAAAACATTATTCTGTAAGGTCTCTTTGTGTAACAGATTTCATGTTATTAATGCTTGCTGAATTTTCCTTTTCCGTTACTGGATACAAATCGTTAATCTACACACAGGGGATTTAAAGACAAGGATGCGTTTGCACACAGAATACCTCAGTGGTAAAGCTGCAATACATGCATTTTTTTAAAGCGTTAGAGTCAACACTGACACATCAACTTAAAAAGTGAAGGAACATTGCTAGAAAATTCAAGTTGTGTTTGTGTCCATCCATCTGCACCCTCTTTTTTGGTGTCTGAACATTGCCTGTTTCTTTTTGGATCCTTGCAGCTAGTTAACAGCTGGGTTTTAACCATATTATTTATGAGAGCTGCCTGCAGCAACCAGAAAACCCTCGACAATGATCTGGAAGACGCTCTGTAGAGCTGAGAGGAACTGCAGAGTCAGGTGTTAATTCTCTTTGGATTCCTGAGCCAATTCACCTGCTGCTTCAAGGATTATATCTGGGCACGTTTGTTGAGTGACAAGTGATCTTTGGGATATGCGGTGACAAAATGCCAAAGATCAAAGAGATGATCTTTCTCACTACTAATTAATTCCACAAAGTACTGTAAAAGGCTCACTGTGCAGAAACAGAAATCCGAGGAAGCATGCTACGTTCGGTGAATGTTGTGAGAGGCAGATGGAGAATACGCAGAGATGGAGTCGGGTAAACCAGGAATGAAGGGAGAGGCTGGTGCATAAGGCAGAGAGAGAGAGAGAGAGAGAGAGAGAGAAACAGCAGGGGAGGAGGGTGGAGCCTGTCAGTGTGTGTACATATAGATGTGTGAGTGTGTGTGACAGAGATAGCAGACACACACACACACACACACACACACACACACAGGGCATCTCGTTGTGTACCGGCATGTGCATCAATCTTGTGGCTGCCCATATGTGTGTGTGCTCATTGCTTGCGTAGGTGTGTGTGAATCCATCTGCGCGCGACTCGGTGTGTGTGTGATGAATTAGTGGCGGCAGCTGGTGGAGTGGTGTGATCCCTCAGCGGTGGTGACAGCAGCTGTTAGTGGTGCTGTCTCCGCCCAGCCAGACTGACTGGGTCCTCTTCATCAAACATACCGGCTCATTAATGCTGCGGGGACCCACCCGAGACCCCGGGCCGCACCGGAGACCGGAGCGGGGTGTCATCTCTCTCTGGGTGTGTGTGGAGCTTTAAGCATATGTGCATCAGAGTAAATAAAGTCTTTGTGCAGCGTAGACGTTTTTTTGCATTTCTGCATATGCACGTCTGCCAATCTGTGATTTCACGAGTCTGCGGGCGTGTGTGTGTGTGTGTGTGTGTGTGTGTGTGTGTGTGTGTGTGTGTGTGTGTGTGTGTGTGTCACTGAACCGCTGACAGGCAAACAAGAATCCTACTTGTCATTTGACAAGTAGGATTCTTGTTTGCCTGTCAGCGGTTCAGTGACACACACACACACACACACACACACACACACACACACACACACACACACACACACACACANAAGTAAAGTTTGAGATGCATTGTGGGACATGTAGTTTATGGGCAACGTGCTTCTGTAAATCGGCATGTAACCTTATAATAAACATATTATATTCTTTGCAAGCTCTTGTGGGGCCTCAGCAAATGAAGTCACGGGCCGGATTTGGCCCCCGGGCCTTGAGTTTGACACCCTTGCTCTAAAGCCACCCAACTGAACTCCTGTTTTCAAGATAATTTAAATGCCCGAACATAATTTTTTGGATTACTTTTTATGATCCGGCGAATTAGTTAATAGATTTACTTGACTGACATAAAATTGTACTGGGCAAGTAGTGTGGGTAGTATAACAATATAATATTAAACACTGATAATGCAGAGGATAAATTGTTAAAAAGAAAAAGCTCGGAGTCAAGGCTGGCCTAGTTGTTAGTGAGTGAAAATATATATTACACAAGCATATAAGGATATTAATTGCCATGATTTTACTATAAACATCATATTCTATATTAAGACTCAGATAAGACAAAAAACCAAGTATACTATTTTTTAAGTTTTCTTACTCAATAAAAGTTAAGTGAGATCTTTTCAGAAACTCAAATAATCCCCTTCTTTCTTGCGTATCAAACAAAAGCTTTTCTGAGCATCGATATGAGTGGCAGAGTAGAATAGTGTTGATCTGTATTTGCAGTTCCAGCTTTGGCTAGTCAGTGCAACATCACTTTTTGAGACCTTTGGTAAAAAAAAAAATGTATCAATTCCCAGAGTTGAGCTATAACTGGACCTGTGGATTTTAGGTTCTGCAGAAAAGCACAGTTGAGCAAACAAATGTTGTGCAGCCCTTTTTTGCTTGCCTGGTCAATGTACTTTTGTTTGTGAAGTAACAAAACAGCAACTATGGTGCAATGCATCATCCTCCTAAATTTCTGCAAAGTCCAGCAATTAAGTTCATCCTCGAGCTCACTAGTAATCCAATCAGACTAATTTCACAAATCCCACCAAGTGGAAATGGGATGATGTTTCTGTTTTTGCTAACGTCTAATCAGCATATCATTAAATCAACATCTTGTGGCGCGTACAGACCAAATGTCGCTGCAAAGTTTCATCAAAAGCTGATCAGTGGTGGCGGAGATGCTGTGTTTGACAGACAGATGGATGGACTGTCACACACCTCACCAGATTTCTCATTGTGTTATTTGGGCAGACAATAGCACATTGTACGAGCCCATTAACCACACAGCATCCGTCACACATTCGGGCTATGTGTTAGAAAGAGACGGATGGTTCTGCTCTTATCTCTGCATGCTGACAATGTTCCTCTTAGCACATAAATAATGTCTGTACATCTGTGTTTGCTACTGAGCACATGCATGTGCAGGGAATGCAGCAGTGCTATATTAACATGGAACTCTAGCTTCAGATGTTGCCTCTTCTGTGATATTCTGATTCACTTTGATGCTGGGCCCTCATCTGTGCACACAAACAGAAAAACACACGCGCTCTCGTTGCTTCAAACAGCTGGTCCCTGATTAAATCCCTTGCTTTTGTAATTATTTAAAATTGGCTCAAAAACAAAGGTAGAATTCATGGCACAAAAACAAGTGCAGCTTTCAGTCGACCAGTGTCCAGATGGGTCCCCGACACACTGCGCGCTTGTTGCTTGTTATTGAGTTGGGTTGTTGATCTGGGACCGAGGCCTCCACAGTTGTTTACTGGGGCAGCGCTACACTGCCTTCTCAAGTCCCTCTGAGCTTCAGCCTCAGCTAAGTATCTGGCACAGCAAGCTAAAAGAAGGCAACTGGCTGGCTGAGGTTAAGCTTCATGAGATATCGACTGCTTGGCTTGTGCTCCGTTTAATTTTGTCTCTTTCTTCAGCATGTGTGTGTCCAGTGGATAGATACAGGCCTAGAGGAGAACTGCAGTGTCTCTTATCCTTATATTAGAGCCCTAATAGACGCAAAGAGGCTGTTAGCGAGCTGCCCATCAGAGCTGCCCATCATCCCTGTCACAGCCCCTCCCTTCTCATCTCATTGCCCCGTCCTGTTTCTCGTCTTCTTCACCTTCCTCCTTCTCCTCATTCCACTACCAAACTGCTGACAGAGGCATGGCGCCAAGCCAGACTCCAGCTCGCAGGTTGTCACAGACTGACTGACTATGTAACGACTCACTAGCTCGCTGATAGACTAACGGAACACATGCCTAACCCAATTCACTGACTCGTAGATTCAGCAGATTTGTACTGCGAACATGAATCTCTGAATGTTGCACAAGTACGCAAGTTCTCTGCAAGCACTAGCTGACATCAGACAATAAAGAAGGTTTCACCCAAAGCACCTAACCTTCACATTACCGCATTCGTTCTTTATGAGAGGCCTCGGAGAGATTCAAACCCATCAAACTGACATTATATCACCTTTGTGTTGAGTTGTAGCACAGGAGAAGCCCACTGCATTGAGATTGATTTATAGCTATGAGTAGGATTAAACTTGGTTAGTGTCAGCGCAGCAGTACTAGATGGATGTGTAATACATTATTGGGCATTCATCATACACCTGAAGGCATCTTGTTTACATTGTCTCATTTGCTTTGCGATAGAGAGGGATAGTTTGCTGAAGCAGTTAGCATGGGATATTGATTTTGTTTTTATCGTAAACTGCATATTTGTGAAGCATCCAAAAGAGGATACTTATTCAACCTGCTAAATGGATTCTTCGCACACCACTATCATGGTTCACCTGCTTTTTGCTGAACCATCTATATTTTTTAGAATGGGATTGCCATGTGAAATGAATCAATCTATCAATCACAGCTCAGATTATAATTAGCATCACCTGGCTGGGCTTCAGATCCAATCCGGTGATTCGGTAATTCGGGTTATTCCTGAGCGACAGGCAGCTTGCCAACCTACCAATCACCCGGCAGCATTAATGAGAGGTGAGCACGGGGTCGAGTTGCTCAGTCTGTCTGGCTCCGCCCTCTCCGCAGCTGTCAGTCACCTCGGGCAGGAAGCCACGGCTCCTGCAGAGACAATGACACGCGCCGGCCTGATGGTGGGACATCGGAGGGAACCAGGGGTGAGAGTGACAGCTGGGCTGAGCGATGAGGACCTGATCGATCTTCCAGGCATGCCAACAGAGGGATGAAGGGAGGGCGGGGGCGATGCAGAGGAGGGAAGCATGATGGATGGCATGAGGACCGCACTAAGTAAAGAGCAGCAGGGAGGAAATGAGGACTAAGGGGATGAGAGCCCGCACTGAACTGAAATCTTGTGGTAAGGTTTGCATATGTCTGCTTAATTTGGGTCCCTATTTTTCAAGTAAAATGCTAATTCAAACTGTATAAACAGACACGCGTTAGTTTAGGGAGGTGAGGCCACTGTCCACCCATATACAAGGAGACTGTAAGAGAACTTATTAAAGGTCCCCTATAATACTGTTTTCATCAATATATTATAGGTCTCAGATATATACAAAACATGTCTCTGAAGTGTTTGGCTCCAAACACCAAACACATCATTGTAGCATCCCATAATCCCCTCTGTTTCAGCCCTGTTTCCAAAGTGCTGATTCTCTGTCTGTTCCAGATGAACATAAGGAGCCCCTCCCCACGCCCCTCTGAGAGATATTTGGTTAAAAAGAACACAATGGTGCTCTAGGAGGAGATTCAGGTGATAAGGTGGGGGGGGGGGAGGTTACCTTGGTTGGTGATTGGCTAATGGTTACACAAGCCAAAAAAACGTTATGACATCATAAAGTGGCCAAAATCTGATCAGCTCATTTTTTATATAAATGGACCCGGACGAAAAGAGAGCGAATCTTTTTTCCTAAAACTTTCAGAATCTCTTTACACAGAGGGAACACGTGTTTATGTAGAAAATACATGAAGAAGTGGATTTTGCATAATAGGTGACCTTTAATTCTGCACTGGTTTGAACCAAGTGGCCACACCAGACGCTGCTGCCGCTTCCAGGCCTGAACTCCCATCGACCCGTCCGGCGCTCGGGCCCGGTGAGGGAAGGGCTCCTTCCACACACACTGGCCCCATTGTGGGAGCTGTCTGTGGTCAGGACATCTCTGTCGAGTAGGGCTCGGAGCGGAGCCGGCTCGCTCCGGGTGTACTGAGGCGATGAAGCATGCAAAGCAAGAATGCACCGTTCAGAATCAGTTTACTTGGGAGCAGTACTGTTTGAGTCAGTTGGAAATAACATGGGAACAGCAGAGGAAGGAGATGTCGAGGCAAGATGAACTGATTCGACACAATGCAGAAATATTCACACAAAGCCTCCCATGTACTGTAGTGAATACACAATGAGGCTTTTATGAAGTCATACAATATATATGTCGAATGCACTATTGCGATCATTATCTCTACAAGCAGGTCTTTCAAACCGATTCTGAGCAGTGGTAGTGGGTTTCTCACGGTAATGACAAGACTTTCCCGCCTATTTATAGTGTTTACTTGCCTTTTCCCACTGGAACATTCCTGTGGTTTATTAGCTTGACTTATTGAAGTCAAGCGGTTTGTTTTAACACAAAGTGAGTTTGCAGGAAAGGCTAGAACAAGGTAGTCCAGTCTTTGAAGCATCACAGTGTGGTGATTCCCACATAAGGGTATACAAATGCAGAGTTTGGGAATATCAAATGTTCTTTATAATGTTAGGGCAAATTGCCTGCTTTCATCTACACCTTCCAGAACACTTTACATCTCCATTCCTATGTATGGCTTCCCAGGTCAGCGCATAGGTTTCCTTTTGAAGTCAAGCAGATTATATTAAATCTAGCCACAGAAATATGTATGCGCAGCAGTGCCACCCGGGCCTCCACCGTTCAAACTGCTCCACTCCGCCCTGCTCGCCCCGTGAACTCAACGGTTACCGGGTGCGGGGGGGGGGGCGAGGAG
>NW_011349771.1:438270-448739 GCF_000735185.1 Notothenia coriiceps
GCGGGGGGGGGGCGGGGGGCAGGAGCCAATGGAGCGACAGCTGGGGCGCATTTCAGAGGAAACTGGGCTGCATGCTGAACCTCACCTGCTTTCCGCCTCGGTGCTTAGTGCCAGTGGGTCTCATCACCCCCTGCTTTCATTGCTTGTCTTTCGCTCCAATGTATTCCCCCCCCCACCTTGCCCCCCCTCGCCTCCTCTAGTTCTCATCTGTTACCTCTCCTGTAACATTTGATTAAGACACTGTTGAATCCGGCTGCCTTGTCTAGTCTCCGCTTCAGGTCCTTAGAGATACCGTCAGGAATCATTTGCGTATTTGTGCACGGTATTTGCCTCCTTTCCTGTCTGTGTGTGGGTTTTGATACCACTGAGTGTTTGGATATATCTTCATATCTTAGTTGGGTGTGCTTGTGGTTTCCCTGCACCAGCCCTGTTGTCTCAGCAGTTTATGTCACTTTGGAGCATGTTGGATAACCTCTGTGTCACGTCTCTACTCATTAGCTTCTGCTGGTGTGACCTATTTCTTCTGCCTTGTTCAAGGAAATACGTTGCTTTATGTTACAGTTGTATCAAAGTGTAAAGCCTCTGAGACATGATGTCACTTAGGAAATTGTCCTACTTCCTGTACAAGGGTGTTATCAGCAGGTTAGGGTGTGGCCGTTGGGAGATCCTGTTGAATAGTGTTTGAACATAGTTAGCTATTAGAAAAAACAGTAGGGTCAGGGTTATTGGAAGGAAATGCACCTGGGTCTTACAGTATTTCAAAAGATCTGTTTCAGGCAGCTGGCATGGGCTTTCACAGATTGTACAGAGAAAAGAAAGCTTAACGTTAAGTTATAAATACCCATGATGCGAAGGTATTGAAAGGTTGATCCTCGCATAACGTAGGAGTTAACATATCCTCTCTTTTTTCCTCCGTTATTTCCATGGCTTTGAAGCACAATGCTCAGTTAGTGCTCAGTGAAGTGGGAGGCCAGGGACCGAGGCTCGAACAGTGAGGGGGGGGGGTATAGCAGCGAGAAAGGCTGTGCAACTTTAAAAGTCTCATCTTTATGCCTGCCAGCGATTGATGTTCCTCACTCAGGGAGCAAATTGAGTTTGCATGGCTTGATGACTCATTAACATGGTCGCTGCAGCACTTCGCCAATGCCCCTGTGCATTCGAACATATTCAATTTTTAATAGTTTTATGTAGGGGAAGTGATTTGGTATAATGTCAGCGGCAACTCCTTTTTTCTCCTTGACTGATTTGATCTTTTTGTTCCGAGGATGTCGAGGTGCTCATTTGTGTTTTCATTACATGCAGTAGTTATTCATAGTTCATCGGCGCGGAGCTGCAAAAATATTTATTTATATCGTTGTGTTTATTGGTGAGCCATAATTTACACTGAGAACATATAGCTTTAACACAGACCAGTAAACATATATGCACTTAAAGATGACATATCGCATTAATTCTAAAGGCGTTAAATGAACTGAAAGGGTACCCAAACATCATTTAAACGATAATGAGCCACTTGGGCGGTTCATTTGCTAAATCCGTTAATTATGATGCTCTTTAGCATATCTCAGCTCCAGCCTTACAACGCTACAGAGGCCATAAAGCTGAGTTGTGCCAAGGGAATAATTGTTTTGTTTTGCGACATATGTACATCATATTTTTAAGTTTATTTAGTACAGGCAAGACATCATTTACCCACATTATAAATTAAATGACATAAAAACAGGCTCACTAAAATATTCTTAGTCCCACTTACACAGGAAACACAAGGCCATCATAGCCGGTGCAACGCTAATCAGAAAACTGTTTGAAAAGTAATGAAAGGGGGTTTCCTGTTTGGCTGCCAATCATTTTCCAAAGTAAAACAACACATTATGTTTCATCTTTTTACTGCCCCTGAATAGCTTTGATTAGTTGTGTTTTTTATTTGCTAAAATGTGTTTTGGATCTCCTTCTCTTTTGACTAATGTTATTACCCAACTAAATTAAATAGCCATTAAAGAGCAACAATGTTGCCGCAATACATTACAACAGTCGTTTTTAGAGCCATCAACCAAAGTCAAGAGAAAACTAGTAATCTCCATCTCTTTGTATAGTTGTTCAATCAAAGTCACAAAGAAACGGCGTTTAACAGCCACTTGTCTCCCTAATGTGACATTTGCTAAATAGACTAGTCATTGCATAATGATCAGGATATAATGATTGGATGTATTGTTCATGAAGTGCAGAGGCTGGATCTAACACAGAGGGGAAATGATTCAGTACTTTGTACATAATGTTGAGCTTAAAATAAATAAAGTGGGACAGGGCTCCAGGAGGCTCAGCGTGGTGTCTAAGAAAATCAAGAAGATTTTTCACTGTTGCACATTAAAGACGTCAGCTGTCCCAGCTCAACTAAAACTGCACTTTTTATGCACAGAAACATCTAAATGGGAATATTCAGTACACTAAGTAGTTTAGGTCGGGATTATGAACGTGTTCAGTGCTTCTTGGAATTTTGCACCTGACAATTAAAACTAGGTGTTGAATAACATTTAAAAAGGGGGTGTTTCTCAATCTCGAGTAAAGCTGCTCCAGAGCCACTATTTCAAGCATACTACGCCATCGAGTGCCGCCTAAGTACTGTTCCAATGTCCAGCATACTTGGAATTCTACCGAGCCCGGCGTACTTCGTTTGGAGAAATGCCGAGGCTGCACATGTGTAGACTTCGCGGTCTTAAAATCCCCACAATGCTCTGCGCACGGACCAATTTCCCCAAATCTGTGGCGGAAAATGTAAGGCGGGGCCTCTCATATGACGCACACTTGCTCGCCTGTTCCATTCTTCGTTTTCCAAGGCTATAAGTATTCTTGTCTCGCTTCTGAAGCAAGACGCTCGGAAGACATGTGCTACCAAGCAAGCGTACTCGACATTGAGAAACACCCCCGGTTATGTTTTAACACTGGGGAACGAAAAACATAATTGGTCAGCAGCCTTGGCTCCCTCCCCAGGACAACAAAATCCTACATTTCTACACCTCTACACTAAATTAGATGTGTTAGATAAGGGGCCTTTATAAACGGAGAAGCATCCAAGGTAGTACATCCGCAGCAGGACTAATGCAAAATATTGATTGCCAACTTACAGTTAAAAGAGCTGACTGGGATTTGGTTCCTTCGTGAGTTAACGTTAGCCGGGCTGTTTGGAAGATTGGTTAATGTTGACTAAAAAATGTACAATACTTCTACTTTTAGCTAACTTAGAGTTTGACTGTAGTCCATGGGACAAACAGGTTTATTCAACTTGCACAAGCCTATGTTTTCCTGCTTTTTATATCACATTGCTTTTTGCTTTTAACACTTTTCTGTAAACTGTGCAACACTATGCTTTTAGTACAATTTGTATGAATTATTTTGTTTCCATTGGAATTTGTATTTACCGGGATGTAGTTTTACATTTTCAGCAGATTACTTCTGCCATGTAAAGCTTTTTTGCAGTTTTTTCCTTCTCTAAAATTCTTTATTTGGAGAAAATATCAAACAAAATGACGAACAATAAGTAAAAAATACAAAATAATAATAATAGAAATAAATGAATAAAAAAGGGTTTTCTTTCTCTAAAATTATTTATTTGGAAAAAATATCAAACTAAAGTTCTAACGATAAGTAAAAAATACAAAATAATAATAGTAGAAATATATAGAAATAAATTAATAAAAAAATGTGTTTCCATCTATCAGTGTACACATGCTCACCCGTCCCCTCCCCCCTTGTGTCCCCCTCCTCCAGGATACCAGAGGGTCAGGCAGACACGGGGTCCCTGGCTGCTGTAGGGAGGCTGCGCTCCCTGGAGGACCAGCTGACCAGAGCCAAACAGAAGATCAACAGCTTTCAGAAACTCACTGGAGATGGTAAGCATGTCAGGGCTATGTATAAAGGTTGCAGGGAAGGATTTGGCACAGAGCTTGGAAATATGAAAGGATAGATTTTGAAGGTCCGGGGGTTGATGGTGTAAACCAGTCCACGGCTCTTGTGAGCTTCCGCCTGCAGCTGGAGTCTCAGTCTAGTCCGGCTTTAAACCTGCTGCAGCTGAGCACCGATGATGGCAGAGATATGGGTGTGTATTTACCTCTCTAAGCAGCGGTCAGGGGGGTGGGAAGACTGTCTGGTGAGCGGGGAGATGTGTGAATGAAGTAGAAGCTGTGTGAATGCCCCAATGACGGCTCAGAGGAGAGAAAAGAGACGGACAGAGAGAAAAGAAAGGACATGAATGCGTGGAGGGCAGTACAGGGTCATCCTTTCCATCTCGCCGCAGGGGGAGAAAAAGCTAAAAATACCCTCCAGCTTTTTTCCA
The DNA here is from genome assembly GCF_000735185.1 of Notothenia coriiceps. Classification (NCBI taxonomy): domain Eukaryota; kingdom Metazoa; phylum Chordata; class Actinopteri; order Perciformes; family Nototheniidae; genus Notothenia; species Notothenia coriiceps. The sequence goes on from NW_011349771.1 coordinate 442,601, forward strand.
CTCGGAGAGGAGAGAAGAAAGAGTGTAAGATAGGGACGTTTCCCTCTCCACCACCTCCTTCTCCTGCTCGAGGCTGTCCTTCCTTTTCCCTCCATTTTATGTTGTTTCTTGCCGCAGAAACCAGAGCAGTCAGCTGTGTCGTCCTTGTGGGTATCTCCACATTGTTTGTCGGGTGGGGTGTAGAGTTCCTTCCTGTTGTTAGAGGTGTGTGAGAAAAGACATGAGAGCCACGAGGCAGGGGAAACAGTGAACCGTATTGAGGTCAAAGCAACACCCAGGGACAACGAATAAAAGGCAAAATGTTCATGGTTCTAATCAAAAACGTTGCTTTGTTACGTTAACTTTAATGCTCGAAGAAGTCATGGCATCATTTCTACATTGTTCCTCCAGCTGTATTACCATTGAGCTGCTTTTGAAGTTAACGTCATCGATTCATTGTTTTAGATCATACCTGTGCCAGCGGAGTATCTTTGTTACGTTTTGATGTGAGTACTTCTCACGCATCTCTTCTCTCCCTACCCCAACAGGCCCTGGGCCCACTCAGGAGGAGCTGCGGAGGACGGTGGAGAACGGCGTTAAAGAGTTCTGGTACTTTGTTCGCAGCGAGGTGAAGAAATTGGCCAACGCCGAGCTCAGCGAGAGGCAGAAGTATACCGACACTCTCCTGCAGGACCTGGGACACCAGGAGAGGTGAGCGTGGGGATTATTGAAAGTAGAAATGTCAAAATGTTCCACAGGGATTTTTGACGAAACCTATTACCGGTACAACCATGGAATTTTTTTTATTGCATGTTCTTCTTATGCCTGCCAAGGTTACCTCCCACAGTCCAAAGTCAGGGACAGTTGCCTTTTGCAACTCAAAATTGCCTATACAAATGAGCTTGTTTGTTTTCTCTGTGGGTTGTTTCATCAACTTGAAACACTCCCAGTAGGGACTCAAATTCCTTAAGGATGTATTATATTACTATTTATAAACCCTTATGCTGTAAATTGCCCTAAAGACTGGTGTTGATAGTGATGTTCTCAAATATCACCTATTTCCAGGTCTTTGACTCCTCTAGCCTGACTGATATTACAGAGCTTCTTACCTGCCCACTTGCTATGCTGTACTCAGGCCTGCTTATTTAACCTCAATACCGACTGTTGACCACCTAAAATGGAGTATCAAACTGTCAAGTGCCTCAAATTGGCGTTGAATGCTACAAATGTAACATTTATAAGCAGTGTTTGTATTCCTGAGAACGGTATTAGAATGGAAATTAAAGTATTTCATCTGCAGAAGTAATGAAACATTTAGAACATTTAAATATCCATGGCTTTTTATATGTTAGTTGTTCTCATCTCTGTGTGATAATGAAATATATTGAAAAATAATCAATAATTTTGAAAAATCCTTAATTATCAAAAGTGACTTTCAAACATTCTCTGTTTCTACCGTCTCAAATTCATAAATGTTTTCTCATCTTTAAGTCTAAACAACTAATCAGTCAGCCGAAGCCCTTAGATAGGTGTTGGTAGTGATAATGGTCATCTCTATTAGAAATAACTCAGAATCTTGATAAAAAAAATGGTATCTGTCCTCATTTGGTATTGTGCAAGCATTCATTGTCAAAACCCTCACAGTCCACTGTTTACCAGCTCTGCCTACTGATGGTAAAAGATGACACATTTGACAGGGGGACTTGAAAGCAGCACTGGTGTAGGTTGCTAAGAAACAAAGGGCAAAGGTCATGGATGCACTCTCTTTGTCTGTTGGCCAGCTTCCACACGGCTGAATGAAGAGAGGCCTGATGTCACAGAGCCAAGTGGTTCATTGTAATCCTGCTGAAGTGGCTTACAGGCCCCATTGTCTTACTCATTGCTGCCTAAGCAGCTTTCCAATGACTGATTCCTCAACCCGTACACTCACGTACAGTCACAGACCTTCACTCGCATTCACTCTCCATCTAAGCCCCCCAGCCTCTGTCTATGTGCTTGGGGGTACAGCACAGGAAGGGGCAGAGGTGGAAAGAGCAGTAAAATGTTTGACTGGAATAAATGCCCAGCTCTCTCATTTAAATCCTGCTCGGGAAAACGGGTAAGGTCCTTGTCACGAACATTCCCCAAGTAATATAAAAAATGAAGCACATTACTTACCCTCTCCCTTATTAACATGATCACTGCGCTATAAAGAGCTCTTAGTTTCACATACAGCTGATATGAAACCATGTGGTTCACTGGGGAGGAAAAGCACATACGGCTCAAAGCTCAAATGTCTGCAACAGGAAGTGAACATCTCCGTCTGCAAGAGAGTGTACCTCAATACAGGTAAAAGTGTGCCTGTAATACAGTATATTGTAAAACACCACATCACAATGTATGTTGATACCAAGTCCAAGCAAAAAGTTTTACATTTAGAAGGTACTTAAAGCACTCAGGAAACCATGTACGTGTTAACATCTATATTTCCATGACTACTGGGTAGATTGCTGGTGGACATTTTATGATATGATTATCAAAGCTCCAGAAAAGCTCATTAACGGATTTTTTTTAGCTTGAACTTATATTCATATATCTTTACAATATTAGAGTCTCACTAAAAACACACAAGTGAAACTGAGATCCATAAAACTGACAAGTAGAACTACTTGTCAAACATATGTGTAGTAGCTCAGGAAGTTATTGCTCTGATCTGCCAATCAGGGGGATCCCCGGTTTAATCCCACCCTCTGCAGTCAACATGTGGAAGTGTTCTTGGGCAAGGTACCTTACCCCATTGCTCCTGTAGGCATATCTACGGTTTTGTAGTGCATGTCTCCTTTGGATTCAAGTGTCAGCTAAATACAATTTCAAACAAATAAAGAAAGATGGAGAAAACTGGTATTAAAGACCCACATTTAGAGTAAATCCATACATTAAGAATACTGTATAATCTGTGACATAATGTATAAAACAGGGGTTCAGTTTCAAAGTGGGCAAACTTTTATTTTTCAACCAATTGGCTCACAACATGTCATCAAACAGTCTGTTATATGCCTCCTTTCTAGCCATCCTCTGCTTTACATTGCCTGGTAAAATTCTCACTGTAATGTTAACAAAAATAGTACTTATCTACCTATCTATCTTAACCTGAAACCCTGTAATCAATCAATCAATCAATCAATCAATCAATCAATCATAATGTTTATTGTTTATTTATATAGCCCAATATCACAAATGTTACATTGTCTCAGTGGGCTTCACAGTTTGTACAGAATATCAGTATGACAATACGACACCCTCTGTCCTTGGACCCTCACATCGTACAAGGAAAAACTTCCGGAGAAAACCCACAGTTTAAAGGGGAACATGGGAGAAACCTCAGGGAGAGCAACAGAGGAGGGATCCCTCTCCCAGGACGGACAGATGTGCAATAGATGCCGTGTGTAAATCGAAGAGATAATACATTTTACAGCGTAGGTAGACCAAATGTTTGGAAATGCATGTGTCTGTAATAAGAAGATGAATCCACGAGGATGTCAACTGTCCTGTGGGAGCCATCAGGGAAGTAGTATGATGAGTCAGGTAGGACTGTAAAAGCGTTCCCATCAGAAACACCAGGTAAGCCCACCATCTTTACATATGCCCATACAAATTCTAAATACCCAAAATATTCGACACACCCCCAAAACATGAAGGCTGTGAGGTGTTGCCCTTTCTTGATGCCAAATGCCCCAGGGCTTGTCTGTTGATTCCTTCTTTTTGGATTTAGTCAGGTTAACTTTTACTTCCCACAGAAGGGGGGGGGTGATCGCTCCCCCATGTGCTTCTGGTAGAGAGTTTAACACCCATGCACACAATGCGGTTCCAGCTTTGAAATTGAACAATGAGTAATGAGTCTGTCTTATTTGTAGAGCAAGGCGCCGTTCACACTGCCTCTCTGTTGAAATGGGCTGTTTATCTGCTTTGTGTGTGTTTGTTATCTTTGCATGCACTACTGAATATATGCATAAGAACTCTGTCACACAGGATGTGACTGATTTGGGTCAAAGAAGTGAGTAATAAATTAAGCTTGCATAAGTGTGTGTGTGTGAGATGTGTTTGCATCTGCCCTTAGCTGCAAGTATCAGAGCTCTTGGAGTGGATGGTCATGATATCTGGCAGCGTGTGACTAGACACAAATCCGCTGTCAGAGTGGCAGACTTAATCCAAAACGGAGCTAAACAACCAGAAAGACGCAGTCGTCAGTCAGCTTGACAAAAACAACTTTTTCAATAAACATCGTGAAAGCAGAATGAGCCCTGGTAATGTTAACTCACAGTATGCCGCTAACATATGCTGGAGGATGTTTTCTATCTAAAGCCTATCTAAAGTATGTAATGTCCTGGGAACTTTTTTTGGCAGTGTGTTGCTTTCACAATCTACCTGCTGGAGTGTTGTTAAATCACAGAAGCTAAAGTTAATTCATTCTATGGGAGGGTAATACATGTCTGTATGTGTACCCTGATTCAAAATAAAGAACAGAAGCTCATCTGAACAAAAAATAAGGTCATAGACCGGATAGATATGCAAGTATTTTATGCAAGATTCATAAAATATGTAAGTTTGCTTAGTCAAGATCATGCCGGCATAACTCGTATGCATATTAAAGTAGGGGGGGGTGATATGGTGGTATATCCTTTCATATTTTTATATTTTTATACCATGATAGAACCAAGTGGGTTGTCTGATTTTGGTGGATCTAATGAAATAGATGATGCATCATCATGTTGATTTAAATATCCTGTTAGTTCTAAATTACCTGTCCTGCTGATGGATTTGCGGAAATATAAGACTTGGGTAGACAATCTGAAAAAAACAACATGAGCCCGACATGTACAATTTACAAAAAGAGAGCAGAGGAGCATGTTATCGAGGCGATCCAAAATGCAGCAACTCCAAACTGACTTAAATAAAGGAAGCATCTGCCTGGCAGCAGGCAGATGCTTCATATATTAATAATTAGTAGAAAGGGAAGTCACTCACGTCCTTTATCTGTACTTATCACACTTTGACACTTACATTAAAAAAAAAATGTTTCCACTTTTATGGTTATGACACATCACGTGATCAGAGCTGATAGTGTGTGCTCTCTGCTCTACACAACATATTGACGCACAGGCCTAATTAGTATTGTTGTTTTTTTATTGAGTCCAAACGCAGCCTTCGGAATGTGTTTGTATACATTGCTGCGTGTGTAAGCTGAAAACGTGTCGATCGATCGGTGCGGTGCGTTGAATACAAATAGTGTTGAGAAGTTTTCTCTCTGGTTTTCCTTCTAACTGCCTCATGACCGTGAAGTTGTTACTGAATTCTTGACACAAAACTTAATTGGCTGCCGTGCAAATGAAGCACTTTACAAAGCAAGGCTGATAGAGTTATTGATGTGTTACCTAAGACAGAAGGTTGTATGTTTCACCATCTTTGAGAACGTAAACATAACAAATGTGTTTTTACTTGGTGCAATGCAATTTTTCTGGGAAGTGTCCACATACTGTCAATGTTGAAGAGAGATGTATGTTTATCCTGAAAATGGGCTCTTGTGTTTACCTTAGAGCAGGGCTGTCAAACTCAAGGCCCGGGGGCCAAATCCGGCCCGTGACTTCATTTTATGTGGCCCACAACAGCTCTGAAAGAATATAATATGTTTATTATACGGTTACATGCCGATTTACAGAAGCACGTTGCCCATAAACTACATGTCCCACAATGCATCTCAAATTTGACTTTTATCTCAGAATTTGACCTTTTTTTTTAAATGTCAAGTGTTTTCTCCAAAATGTCACATTTTCTTTTTGACTTTTTTTCTTCAGAATTTGGCTTTTCTTTTTAAATCATTTTGTGACATTCTCACTGAAGAGACTTGCAATTATTTGCCCTAGACTTCTGCTTTCAGACGTAGTTAATTATGAAGTTATTAACCTATCCGATAATAATCCAATGCAGAGGCAATAATGTAATATAATACATTATTTTATATATATTAAATATTTATATATGTATTTTTTTTAATATATTCTTAAAGTTAGAACCGGCCCTTTGAGTGCAACCATAATGCTGATGTGGACCGTGATGAAATTGAGTTTGACACCCCTGCCTTAGAGTCCTCAAACCATTAGTTGGGTAAACTTTTCTTAGGAAA
>NW_011349771.1:448816-463082 GCF_000735185.1 Notothenia coriiceps
TTTTTTTTTAAATGTCACTTCCTTTTTTTCCAGAATTTGTCTTTTCTTTTTAAATCATTTTGTGACATTCTCACTGAAAAGACTTGCAATTATTTGCCCTAGACTTCTTCTTTCAGACGTAGCTAATTATGAAGTTATTATTACCCTATCCGAAAACAATCCAATGCAGAAGCAATAATGTCATATAATACGAAATTTATATATATTAAATATTTATATGTATTTTTATATAGTCTTAAAGTTACAACCGGCCCTTTGAATGCAACCATAATGTTAATGTGGCCCGCGATGAAATTGAGTTTGACACCCCTGCTTTAGAGGATGTGGGTGAAACGCAATATTCAACAACTTCACTAAAGATAAAACATGACTATTAACTTTAGTCCATGTTTTTTTGGAAACTGCTAACAGGAGTGAAAATGGATTCATGTCAAACTACTGGTTTCAAACGCACTGAGTCAGACAGCATACTCAGGCTTCTCTCAGCCAGCTATGGGTGTATTCAGGTATCTTAAACATCATATGATTGGTACAACCAAATAGGGAGGATACTAGTTTGCATGTAAGCACACTTAAGAAAAAAAGTTTAGTGCCGTTACAGTCAATCAGCTTAGTTCTAAAAACATGGAGATGGTTGTTACCTGAGCGATTCGGCCATGCGCCGCAGGTCTTCATTCTGCTGCTTGAGCCGTTCCAGCTTGGCCAGGATCTTGGAGAGTTCCCTGCTGGAGCGCTCCGGGTGCTCGCTGTCCCTCACCAAGTGACCACCAATGTAGAATAGGAGCGTGCCCCAGGCCAACAGCACCAGGGTAATCCAACGCCATGAACCCGCCCAGGGCCGCATGGTGCAACCTCGCCCAACCAAAAGTGCGTCTTGGTGTGCCTGTACACCCACGACCCACTGGCCTGCCTGCCGGATGTGCAAACACACTCTGCGCCCCGTCACCACAAGTGCCACAGCGCCAACCTTGGCATCTGCATGGTTGCAGGGCTGGTGTACAGTAAATGACAGATGTGAGGGAGATAGTTGTTTTGTGCCTCAGGAGTGTGTTAGAAAAGGCAGCAGGTGTTTGTCCAGTAATCAACCAGCTTTTCTGGCATGTGCTAAAGCATGGCTAGCATGCTCCGAAGTCTCTGTTTTGACGGTGATGTCTCCTCCCCTCCACCCAGCTCCGTGTTGACCAGCTAGTCCCACGCCGCTTTGCTGTTTCTCTCCAGTCCCACAGGTTTCTCCTATTGGGGTTGTGTCCTGTAAAGAATACATAAAGACATGAGGGTTAGTTAGTTGAGTTGTCTTTCGCTCCACAGCAAAGAGTTTTGTCTTGCAAATACTTTATGTGCTTGTTATTCTAACAGAAGCAAATGAAAGTCATCGAAAAAGCCAGGGCAGCAATCCAGCTTGACAGATATCCTCCTGGAGAGCAAAGTATTAGACATGCCTCATATAACGCCATTCAGACACAGAGCAGCGCACAGGGCAGACAGAGAGACAGTTGGAGCCAAGATGCTGCAGACCCGGCATAACCCTCTCTCAGCAGCCTACAGGATTGATCAGCATGACACTGCAATTTGCATCTACACAGTGATGTGCAGTCCCTGAGCTGTGCTGCATTGCTGAGGAGGCAGGACAGGGATGTTCCACGCCCTGCACATTACAAACAAATTCATGTAGTCTTTCAAAAGTCTCACTTACATGCACGCCGAGACAAGCTATCACACATGCAAGATTACATCTCTTTCTTTTCTTAACACTGCATCGTCAACCACAGCCGACCACAACCCACATCCAACACTTTGTCCCTCACTGCGAGTTAAATCACGACTAAGCCCAGCGGTTAATGGATTTGTTTGGAGACGAAGTTCTCCCCGAGCATTTTCCTCCTTCCCAAAAGCCCGCTGCCATGCCCGTAGCCTCCGTGACAGACTGCAACATTGTCAAGGTGATACAGTGAGCTTAATGGAGCAGAGGGAACGGAAAATTCCCTGGATCATCACTTCCCTTCATCCCAAAGCAGCGGGGGAGATGAGATGGACGCGTGGCAGGTTTATGAAGCAACCTTCGCTGTCAACTCCCCAACAAAGCCCTGCCACGCAACTGAGACTAGTCGTGTGATGGGATGAAGACTGGCAGGTGTGTCTTTGTGCACAAAATCTAAGTCTGTGTGTATGTGTGCTATCATCTCTGAGTGTGTACCACCGAAACGCTGGAATAACGCCAAGCATCTTAAGACTTCATGTGATTGGCGGCGGGGTGCAGATGATTGACATGTCGCAGTATCTCTGGTGCCTTCGCTAGTGACGCTCGAGACAGAGGAAAGCGTTTCTGCTGGGGTTCGCCTGGCAGCACAGAAGTAGGTTAAGAGACTGTTCGGAAACTGCCCAGAATTGAGCAGCTGAGATCAGTGAAACAATGAGGTGCAATCTATTCTTCATTTCTTTTTGATTGATGTGGATTATTGAAACGTAGGCAGACGTTCCTTCCTTGCTGGTGCTCCTGTTGTGACTAACCTAGGCTAACACAAGGGTGGCCCCTCTATGTATGCAGTAAAAGATGTGCTGAGCTGTGTTTTATTATGGAAAATAAGAGCTGCGAGAGGGTAGCACTCCACCAGCTAATGCGCGACTGGGACTTTACTAAAAGGCAGCCTGCAAAAACCCATGTCACTGTGTTTGAGGAGCCATAATGAGGTTTGTGCTCAGTAGACTAAAACTGATAAATGTAAAACTGTTGGATGTGGCAGGCAACTTCTGCCAAATGAGATATGTGACATTTGTTGAGATAACACTTCCAGCTAGTTGTTCGGCTTATACTGGAAAGTCAAGCTTAGCTAGTAATGTCTTTCTGGCATACTAACGGAGCGTTGGGGAACTGAAAGTTATCTTCTTGCAGTTAATGGTATTCATGGGATACTAAGGACATGATATCAAAGCAGATAACAGAGAAGTAAAAGCTTAAATGTTCTGTACACACCTGACTCACAAATATAACAAATGCAGTCAGTGTTATTTTGATAGTGTCAATGGAGCCTGTGGATACATTATTTTAGTGCATTTTTGAGAACCAAACAAAGGCATGGAATAAGAAGGAATTAAACAGGCAATAGTGGTGTAATGGGACTTTCTATAGAGTTGCATTCATAGTGGGGTCCTACACTCAGGATATCTCACCCTCTGATGCTTTAACGTTGAACTATTCTGTTTTAATGTGTTCTATGCAAAACCCCTAACATTATGTAAGTGTAAGGTTATAGTGCTTGAGCGCCCCTTTAATATCCCCACAAATGAACAAAATTTTACTAGGTTAAAAGACAAAGGTTAAGAGAGCATTTTCAAAAACCCATGCGTCACACTTAAAGGTCATAGATATAGTTTTTTGATAGTTGAAAATGGGTTGAGTCTGCTTCCGTCACACACAGCCAAGACACATTCTCCCTAATGATAAATGTAGATTGTCGAGCAGGATGTGAGCTCTGAGTAATGTGAGATTAGCTCAGTGTGTAGAGGTTAGCTAACAGATCCTGAGATCAACTGCTTGCTATTAAATACTTGAGGCACCAATAATCATAATTAAAGATATGTGCTTTACCTCACAGGACTTGCAAGAGTATAGGTTAATTAAGCATTACATTCAAACAGAAATTAACCAACTGCATATTATGACAATTATCAAATCCAGTGAATAGCTGGAGAAAACGAGAGAAGGTTTTACAGTTGCTTTTCAACGAGCCCTTCAGCTCAGTCTTGGCTGTGACTAAATGGCAAAGGATGAAAGAAGCACATTGGTGATCTCTCTTCTGATAGAATGCCTTGTTAAAGAGAAAGTTATACTATTCTGCACTTTATTCTACTGATGAAGATCTTGCGCTGCAGATTTTTGCATTTTATCAAACCTCTCACATTTGCCCTCGAGTCGCCACGAACAGGGGGCATCAATAATGAAAATTAGAATAATGTCAGTTAAATAAATAAGTAAAAGTTCCCTTCTGGGGAAGTTGGACTGTGTGACAGATATGCTGACAGAGGGATTTTAGAGAAATGTCCTTTCTTCCTCCAAGTCCCTCCAACCTCCTCTTCCAAGTACAAATATACATGATTTCGAGTTCTAAGCTACTCTGGACAATATTCAATGTTACCACTTTCTTTCGAATGAGCTCAAGTCCAACTTTATAAATTGGCCTACTTTGATCATAAATGGCCCGCTCCACTTACACTCTCAATCCCCAAGTCATTCTTTCCCCACAATGCCCTTCACCTTGCTGCCACGGCAACAGAGGGGGCTGCTCAGGGTAAAGGCTGGGGTGGTGCATGTGGCTCNGGGACTGCCACCCTGTCACCACTCGGCCCCGTGCTGCAGCAACATGCAGGAGCCCGAGGGGTCGGCAGAGATGACCTGTTTCCAGTCCTGCCGGTTAATCTTCAACGTGACTCGGGCCGCAGCAGAGGTCATCCATCAAGGCTCCGCTCTCCCCGGGGCAATGAGCACCGGCATGAGGTCCACCGTTGAATAATACATGTAGCTTGGTTGAGGACGGCTTCTATTACACCAACACTACTCAAGCTTGTGTGCTCATGTTCGCTACTCATCCATATTGGTGCAGGTGAGTGTGTTTTCGTGTGTTGCTTAGGGCAACCCTAAGGGGAATATGCAGCAAAATGTATGACATGTAAAGGCATGTAGTGCACTGGACAAAATAGGGTGTGTTTGTCGGGAAAACAGACAGGTAGGAGAAGATCAGGCATAAATGCAAAGTAGCATCGAAAGCGAGTTATACATCCATATTTTAACGATTGGACAGCAGCTATTTTTTTTTGCCTTAGCTATAGAAACATGTGTTGAAATACATTTTCTATCCCAGCTTATGACCAGTTTGAGTTGAAATGCCTGACTGCTAACATTAGCTAATGAGCGCAACCGAGGACGCAGCTTGCAGGTGTTTTGGACAACCGAGGACACCATCAACCTAGATTCTGGCAGCAAATTCCTAACCATTATTTATCCAGGGATGGTTTGCTGAGCAGGCTGTACTACCAACAACCTTCTTTATAGCCATAAAGCTTCACTCGGATAGCCGCTTGGTGCGGACACAGTTTCCTTTAAGTGGCCACTGAGCAGCTTCTCCTGCTATTTTCTCAGCTGGTCCGGAGGGTCAATCCGGCGACCTTTTACCCAGTTACAAAGTAAGGGATAACATTAGTGTCAGGAAAGCAGGGGCTGACACAGTTCAAATAGAAGTACCACAACCACAGACTGCAGATAATTGAATCAGGCTATGGCACATCAAAATGGATCATAATCTATTTATTCCAAAAATGCTGCAACAACAGGAACAAACAAACAAACGTTTCCTTGAGGGTTATAACCTGAAATGTTTGCTCTCTTGTTTTCTGCGATTTGCAACAAAAACACTCCTATTCACTTTTGAGTGCGATTTTTTTTTTCTTCATCAATATGAATATCAGCAACTGTGTGACTCATTCAGCAGCAGAGTGCTCTCTCTCCCGGCGCTCCTTTTCTCTTCTCGGCTGGCTTGGAGCCGAGCTGCGGAGACACCCTTTAGCTTTTTTGGGGCATTTCATATGCTGTGTGCCCATGAGTGTGTGTGCTGGAGTCACCCAGCCAGGTCGGGTATGCCTGACTGCACACACATATATATAGACTCGCACACAACTACAGGAGAGTGGTGAATATTTCATGAGCTGCTGTTTACTTCACAGCATTTCTAAGCTGAATGTGGAGGAGTCCATTAACTTAGACCAAATGGCGTGGAGAAAAGGACAAACACAGATAGAGTAAAGACGCCCAGAGTAAATGCACTGGGTTTTAATGCACAAGGAGAGGCCCAAAGCTAACACGGAAGCCATGCACTCAGAATTGTTCGTGGGAGTATGAGGCTTTTAACAACTTGCTAAGGAAGATCGATCTAACAATTAGGACAAATTACATATAGTGAGTTAAAAGATATCTTTAAATGTGACTGTTTTTTGGCAATCAATTAAGTTAAAGTTACTGTTTGTGTTCAGTGCAGGATCCTTCATTCATCATTGAGGGCGCATTCACACCAGCCTTGTATAGTCCGGTTGAATCGAACCCTGGTGCGTTTAGCCGCTTGGTGCGGTTCGTTTGGGTCGGTGTGAACGCAGTCCGAGACATCTTAAGTGAACTAAACAACCGGACTCTGGTCCGTCTAAAAGAGGTGGTCTCTGAGCGATTGCTAGTGAACTCTGGAGCGGTTCGTCGCTGGTGTGAACGCAGTCCGCACCAAAACATAGGAAGTGTAGTATTTATGCGTCACAAGAACGCGGATGTCTTCAAAATCTTTAGCGAAAGAGTTTTTCGCTAAACACTTTGTTTAGTTAAAGAGTGAAGCAGAATGAAGTGTTGAACAGTGTCGTAACAGTAAAAATGCTCCGTCAACTATACATAAAAGTCAGAGCCACCTGTCGTCGGTGAAACGCCCCTCCTTACTGCAGAACGTCTCTCATTATGTGTTATAATTTTTTTTTAACGGACGTTGTCTGATTATATAATCAGCGGGCCGCTATGTCTGTTGATCTCCAGATTAACAGCAACATGAGAATAACCTGCCAAAAGTGCCGATGCTCCATGGCGGAGGCTCCGGTAGAAATTGCCGGGATTTGCGTTTTTACCCCCTTAATGTCTGACCAATTATTGAACAGCATTTCCGAGCACATGACTTGTTTAAAGTTTATAGTCCATTTGAGTTTTGCCCGTGTGAACTTAAACCGAACCTTCTGAAAAATGTAACAATGTAACAAACTGTCGTCTGGTGCGCATCTGAAAACGGACTATTAGGTGTGAATGCGACCTTAGACAATTATGTTGTAAACGGACATAGAAAGAAGCAAGAAAAAGTGATAAATCCAAAGGGAAATATCTTCTTGGTAAGATTTTAGTGTCCGAACGACCATTTGAGGTGGTTTTACTGTTGGAACTTGCTGTAATGATTCGCTATTTGTACTCCAAGTCATTTCTAAAAGGCCTGCTCTTGCCCTGACTATCTGAGCAGGGCCTCCACTGTTGGGCTTTGAACGCCTCATCACAACTTTGGGATTAAAGGTCTCGGAGAAGTTCTCACCAAGCCACTGCTGAGCCCACTGCAGCTTGGCATTCGGTATCAGAGCTGAGCACACAGCCACTCCTTCAAGGTTATCTCTGTGGAGAATTCGCTGACAGCAGGATACACGTGCACACACATTTACACATGCACGTGCGCTCACATGGTGACACAAAGGTAGGTAGCCATTCACACACAGTGACACACACACACCTCATTGCACCGCTGGGGGGGAGGTGTGTTTGTGCTGACGGTTTATGCAAACAAGTTTTTAATTGGGATGGAGAGACATGTGATTAGCAGTAAAACAAGTGGGGAGTCATTCCTCTGTTTTATTAGTTTTTATGCTCAAATAAAAACGTGGACATGGGCGGGGGACACACCTGCCAACCCAATCTGTCTCCTGACAGTGAAGGTGGATCTGGGAGCTCAGACGTGGTCAAGGACATCATTGTAAATTCAGTGTCAGTGAGGGTGATGAACTGGCTCTGTAATGGTGTGTGTGTGTGTGTGTGTGTGTGTGTGTGTGTGTGTGTGTGTGTGTGTGTGTGTGTGTGTGTGTGCGTGCGTGCGTGCGTGCGTGCGTGCGTGCTGTGTGTGTGTGTGTGTGTGTGTGTGTGTGTGTGTGTGTGTGTGCGCGTGCGTGCGTGCGTGCGTGTGCGTGCGTGTATGTATGTATGTATATGTGTGTGTATGTATATGTGTGTGTGTGTGTGTGTGTTTGAGTGTTTGAGATAGTAGGAAAAAAGGCTAAAGTCAATGCCGCTCAAGCAGCGTCATGTATCATGCCTGGAGCAAAGAAGACATTGAAAAGTGTGTGCACGACTGTTTATTTGAAATGGTTACAGTAGTAATCTTCCAACAGTACAGCAGTGTTGAGAAACACAATGCTCTGTGAAAACCAGGAAGGGCTACAAAGAACCCTGACCACTATTATTTGCGAGAAACAGGAAGGGGGAAGTCCAATGTGTGCGTCATCATCTACCTTACGCTGTATTTCTGCTTGAATCCATACACAGACACACAGACACACACTTCCTGTCTGTTCCGGTTTCTGTTCCTCGTAATGAGTCCCAATGACGGCTGACCTTTTACGGCCTGGGGTCTAAGCATAGACTCGGTCCAAGGGATGAGCTAGAGAGGTGGGGGAAGGGAGGGAAAGCGGATGGGCATTTGATGATCCCATACAGAGGTTGCCAACCTTTATCCAGTTACTTTAAAGTGGCTTAATGAGAGACGAAATACACAAGAGAATAGAGAGCAAAAAGAAGGGATAATAGAAGTAAACCAGGGGCCGGAGAGGGAGGGGTAGCAGGATGAATAAATAGGAGTGGTAGAGAACACGGCTTCTGTTACACTGTGCCAAATTCTGTGATTTTATCATTTGAATATGTGTTGACGCATAATGTGATACGCCAGGATCCACTGAATATGAATTCCGCTCAGATTACAATCAGACCTTTGAAACAGGACTTGGAAGTGGCCAGTCTCACAGTGATTACAATTCTTTGTAATTTGGCTGCAATCCACAATGAGAGCAACACGATGCAAAGATGAAGATAAAGGGGGTTCTTTCAGTTAACACCTCTGAAACATATATATTTCCAGGTGTGGCTTAGCAGCTATGAGAACCAATGAAATACTTTTATGCGGTCAACTATAAAAAAAAAATATCACACTTAAAACGGCCTTCAGTGTAACCAGAGAGTTGGCAGGAAAGTAAAGGGCGGAAATCAGAAATGTCACAGCATTGAGAACAGACAGCGGGGGTGGGGTGGTCTGTCACAAATAACGACAGCAAGGCCCTGGCTTTTTGCTTCATGACAAGACTTTGAAAAGACTCTTTCTCAGCTGTGATTGACGGTATAATGCTGCAATGCGTGTCCTTTGGTTTTATTAGTGATAACGTAATGCTACAGTTTTATTGAAAAAAAGATTTTCTAAAAAGTATGGCATGTTGTATGCATGTAAACAGACTATCTACCACACCAACAAATGAAATCATATTTAATATATTGTATTTTTTGGGTTTACAGAGAAGCAATGTGTCTGCAATTAGTTGACAGTCGCAGAGAAAGTCAGCAAAAAAAGGGTCCTAAACTCATATCTCTATCTGCCTATAAAAGCCAAGATTGACTAGTGTAGGGGGCTTGGTGGTCTCTTAAGCAATAAGTTACAATTGCAACACTATAAGCAGTGCACCACAGCCCTGAACTTCCTCACGCATCTTCTGCAACACAATTTACTGTCAGCGGTTAACTCATATTATCCTGGCTCAGGGCAAAAAGTCCCCCCCACCCTCCCCCCCACCACAAGTCAGTGCACTCTCTAAGGCCGAGGCATTTCAAGATAAAGCTACAACTTAAATAAAAAAGTAAAAAAGGGAAGTGGCAAAGGACATTCAGACAGTAGCAGTAAAGGAGGAAGACTATGAACAAGAAGAGCAACAATTAAACAGCACAGGCAGCAAAAACACCAATAAAATAAAGTACAGGAAGACAGAAGGGACAAATAAAAACAGCAGTGCGGTAGGAACAGTGGGAGCCAGCGAGGTGGTAATGGGAAGAAAGATGGCGGCTGTAGACACAATGACAGAAAGGGAGATGACAAGTGTTCCCTGAGGGTCCAGAGTCCTGACTAATACAGAGAAGGAGTTCTATAAACAGCAGTAACACACAGCTCCCACCAATTCATTGCTCTCTGCTACATTACCTCGCTCTTCTTATCTTCAACCCTTAGCTCCTTTGCTCCGTGACCTTAAATCCCTGCACTGTGAAAACACGTCAGCGGTGACAAAATGACATATCTATTTATACTCCGCTCTGCCTTAAAACTGCAGGAAGCAGTTGTGTCTAAACAAATGCCATCCTCTTGAAATAAAACCCGATTTAAATACATTATTGCTCGGGACACATTCAAATGTTTTAAATGGATGAATTCATTTTAGGACAGCTCTGCAAATATTAAACATTGCCTGGTTGTTCAGTGGTAGTTTGGATCACCTCCAATCACACCTTCCAGGCTTTTATGTGCCGACTTCACCCTCCATTTTTGCTCTTCCCTTTGAGTTTCCTCCAGGTGCTCCAGCTTCCTCCCACACTCCAAAGACGTGCATGCGAGATGAAATGAAAACTCGAAATTGCCCACAGCTGCATGCATTGGACTGTCTGTATTGGCCCCGTGATGGACTGACGACTGGCATGAATAAATGTTAAAGCGGCTACAAAATTAATAATTGACAAGTCGAGATGGCCGTTTTGCGACTGCCGTCCTCCTCTCAACCCTCTGCCTCCCGATTGCTTTATTCTGGATGCTGACTATCTCTTAACTCCACATCCTCTTCCTCATCTTTGCTGATTCTTGACATAAAAGCCCAAGCCCACTGTGACCCACCCCGATCAGACATGGGCAAGTTTGCTCTAAAGTTCCTATTTAATTGCTTTGCTCTGGGTCAGGATGGTTTGACACTGTTAAAATACTGTAACCGTCACTTAATGATGGGAAATTACTCGGCAAAATTGGGATTCAAGGGCTTGACATTTAGTTGTGGATAAGGCAGAGTTTACGAGTCTAGAAAAATATGTTTGCACTTCCTAAAATAGGCTTAACACGCCTCTCTTTCTTCCATCTTTCTTCAAAGAGCCTCGTCTCTGCCCTGTCCCTCCACCGCAGGAGCCAGCATGCGCCACAAAACAAGTCATATTGACAGAAGTCCTCGTCCCCGTCAGGTTGTGTTTTCTGCTTGGGGTCTGTACTCCTTTGTGTGTCTCCTCCGTCTCTTCCACTCTGGCTCTACGTCTGGCCCTCTGTGTCTGCTCAGCCCTTCAGGTTCTGCTTGGTTGCTCCTTCCACTTGATGGGACCGGTTTGCAAGTCCTTTGTAGTTAATGTATAGATTTTTTTACAGTCCCATGCGTGTACCCTTGTGTGGAATAATATTTTCTTATGTCTGAGATGTACATTTGCAGCTGTGGCGTGATTTCATTTGACAAGAGTTATTCTAGTGTTGTAGGAAAACAATCCTGCCATCAATCTAAGGGGTTTCTGCTTTGCCGGTGACAGTAATAACATCCACTACATTCGGCCTTGACTTGCTTGACTTGGATACACCATTGGTTGTTAGTGTAGCAAAACTGACAATTACAGGCTACACTGTAAAAATTCCCTCTGAGGCTTTTTCATAACCAGAGGCTTTAGTCACTCTGGTTTGGCCCTAAATGGTTCGACTCTGCATTCCTCCAGAGGACCATAAAAAAGACATAACTGTCTCACCTCAAGGGGATGGAGTCTCCTAAATGCGATTAAAGAAAAATACTAGCACACTGTCTTCCCTGACCCCTATTAACGGTCCCTGAAAAACCGCCACGGGATCTCTCCTCTACACACACCCTGCCACTAAGCAGGACCTGTTGCTCAAATCACATTAACTAGCAGCAGATGAACAAACTCAATACACTGCATGCCAGGCTGTAGTAACGCTGAGCTGATGCAATCACACCCACAAACACTATCCCTCCTTTTATTACGTCTCTCACTGAGGAAAATAAAAAAACACTAGTTGCCGCAAAAGTGTCCCGAGTCCTTCCTTCTATCCAGTGTTGGCACATGTTAGAAATTAAAATCAATGTTGATATGGCGTAATTTGAATTAAATACACTATTTAATTTAAATCAATTTTATTCTGAAAAACGGAAATTCACACTAACTATTAACTTAATACTTTTATTCTGAAAATTCTTCACTTCCGGTTAACATTAGCATGTGGCGAAATGCTACGTTTTCAAACCGTGAATTGAAGGTGAAATGACATGTGATGTTGTACCCTAAACACACTGGGATTAGCACTCATTTATTGACGCTGAATAACGTTGATTAGGGAATGTTTAAATAACCACAGACACCAGAATGATGTAATTTAGCAACAGAAAAAGGCAGGAATTGCATTGGACCCGCCCCCCGACGACGCCGGCCAATAGGAGAAGACCTCAGATGACAACAGCAAGAGCAAGCCAAGAATTTATCTCTTCTACCCCGTGATCTCTACTGACCGGTCGGATGAGGAGAGCGCCTCCACTCGCACATTTCATTTTGTACACCACCGCATCTTTTGTGTAATTAAATGCTGTTAACTTTTATAAGCTTCCCTTGACTCTTTTCAGTCTCTCCTGCCTTCAGGGTTCTAGAATACACTAACAGTACGCACCACCAAATTCCTCGTATGTGTTTAACCTCTGATTCTGATTGTGCAGTCATGAGAGGTGGATCCAGACCAAAGAGCCTTGTGTACCCTCACCCCCAAAAGCAGGCCTGAAGAGGGAGAAAAGAGGGGGGAAGAGGGGTGTCTTCAGGCTCGTCCAGGGGGCTGGACTGATGGGAAAGAGCTGGCAGAAAGAGCGAAGAAAGCGAACTCCCTTTCTCTCGCTGCTTTATGAAGGCCTGGCGAGTTGCACGGCGCAAAGAAAAGGAGGAGACAGAATAAAGGGGAGACATGGACATGCATATCAGAAGAAAGGAGTGGAAAGTGTCTAAAGTCAATTTAGGGGCTCTCCTGTGTCGCAACACTATCATATCCAGGGGGTCGCGGCATTAAAGGGGCCCTATTCAGATTCATAACACTTAATCTGGAAAACCCCCAACAAGTAGAAAAGTAGTCCCTTAAAGTTTGCACAATGGTCATAAGTTCGATCTACGCTATGATCCATCTTTTTGGTTTGTTCCAGGATAATAGGATGTGTCATGTTTCCGGTGAAACAGTATTTAGTGCTTCAGAGAATTCACCTAATAGTTCTACAGCTATTTGCCTTATTTTAAGATTGTATTCACATGAATAAGTTATTAGAATACAGCACATGTTGCTCGTAAAACTTTGCCTTTTACTCTACGTGTTCCTTTTGAATGGTCACTTTAATTATTAGAGAAAACCAGACTAGAGGTGTTTTATATGTCGAGAGAAAGAAAATCCAGCGGGGAGTATACAAAAGCAAATTAAAGCTATCGCTGGGAAATATAGCGCTTCCACTTTTTCAAATGTATTCTCTTGAAGCCTCTCTTATAAGAATATTTCATTTATGATATAATATACTGATATGATGTTGAGTTTAAGCCGTTTCCTTGTAATGGCTTTACGTAAAGGACGGTTTACATTTTTTTTTTTATTGGCAGTCACAAGCTAAGAAAGGCCTTCGGAAATATATCGCTTCCCTTTTTTCTTCAAATGTATTCTCCTGAAGCTTCTATGATATACATAATACACATTTTCCATATATAATCCCGTACCACTCGTCTTCTGATTGGATGTCCAGTTCAAGCCGTTTTCTTGTAATTGCTTCATGTTAGGAAGTTTTAATAGTTATAATGGTTGATGTTGAAACTATAAAACCCCTATAGTGTCTTCTTTGAATCAGAGCTTAATAACCTCCCTGATCCACAGAAAGAGAGGGAGGGGTTTCTACATTAGTGTCACTTTCACCTTGTGTTATAACAACAGGTACATGTACTCTCTGAATAATCACTGAGTCACCGCGTTCACTGATTACCTTTGGAAAACAAAAGGAACACCTTAAACACGCAGCTCTGCGCCTTGCCCATTGATCCTGCTTTTCCATGACGTGCATCCGTCTGTACACACACACACACACACACACACACACACACACACACACACACACACACACACACACACACACACACACACACACACACACACACACACTGCCGCTTATTGGAATTCAGAGTGGGGCCCAGGTAGGGGGAAGCTTTGCCCATATATGTGCAGAGGAGGAAACAGACCAGGTGTGTGTGGTTAGTTCACCGTTGGAACGAATATTCTTGAGTACATACACACACACACACACACACACACACACACACACACAGACGCTCTAACGGGATTCTTGTGTTGTACACACACTAACCAAACTGCATTTAGTCCCTGTGACGTCTGAGTTATGCTCTTAACTGCGCGATGTGCCGCAGGACGACAGAGCTGAGAGAGCGACGTGTTGCTGTGTAAACAAAGAGGAATCATGAGAGAAAGGAAAAAAAGGAAAGTCGGGACAACAAGAGAAGGAATGAGGCGAAGCGGTGGTTAACATTGTTCCTGCGCTAAAGTGTTAGTTGCATAACTGTGAGGAATAACTACGGTATGTCACAATGTGTGTGTGTGTGTGTGTGTGTGTGTGTGTGTGTGTG
>NW_011349771.1:463125-466241 GCF_000735185.1 Notothenia coriiceps
ACCTGTTGCGGTATTCTCTTTTGGCTGGAGGTTCATGAGGAGAGAGTGTGTCTCGGCATGTTGGATCATGTCCGCGTAAACACACACAACCGAGCGGAACGAGGTGGGCGTGCGATTACCGGCGACAGATCGCGCGGGGTCAGGTCCGTTGGGTTTGCACTAGCTCCCCGCGGGCGCATTAAAAAGGGATCAGGTTGCGGCTTTCCTGGAGGGACGGCGCCGCGCCGGTTTTCCCAGGTGCCCGGGTCCGCGCTGGCAGAGCTCGCGCTCTTCTGTTGCTCCCCGGAATATCGGAGAGAGCTCCTAGCTATTATGGTTAATTAACGGTTCTAGGAACTCCTTTCTTATGGAGGGGAGTGTGAGACCCCTCCGATCACCACGTGGGGCTCGCGCTGGTTGTGTGTGGTGTTTGTGTGTGCTTGGCGGTTCAGCTGAGCTGTCTGATGAGGCGCCCTGCCGGGTGACGCTACGCTGCAAGGAGTATAGGAGCGCGCGCAAGCCGGATTACGATCGCTCTCTCTCTGGAGCCTCTCTACTGCAGCAGCTATCGGCTGACTGTCTTTTTGGTGTTCCATTAGTGTTGTCGTTTAAACAAATAACTATATACCCATTCTTACCTCGGTCGTGCGACGCCTCCCTGCTTATGTTACAGCCCACGAGCCGGGTTGTAACAATACACTATTTTACATTTAAATCAGCTTTTATTCTGAAAAACCGGAAGTTCTCACTATTAGCTTAACACTTTTATTCTGAAAATTATTCATTTCCGGTTAGCATTAGCATGTGGCGAAATGCTACGTTTTCAAACCGTGAATCGAAGGTGAAATGACATGTGATGTTGTACACTGAGCACACTGGCATTAGCACTAATTTATTGACGCTGAATAACGTTTATCAGGGAATGTTTAAATAACCACAGACACCAGAATGATGTAATTTAGCAACAGAAAAAGGCAGGAATTGCATTGGACCCGCCCCCCGACGACGCCGGCCAATAGGAGAAGACCTCAGATGACAACAGCAAGAGCAAGCCAAGAATTGATCTCTTCTACCCCGTGACCTCTACTGACCGGACGCATGGGGGGAGCGCCTGCCACTCGCACATTTCATTTTGTACACCACCGCATCTTTTGTGTAATTAAATGCTGTTAACTTTTATAAGCTTCCCTTGACTCTTTTCAGTCTCTCCTGCCTTCAGGGTTCTAGAATACACTAACAGTACGCACCACCGGGTGCACAGACGTCCCGTTTTGCGGGACAAGTCCCCGTTTGATTGGCCTGTACCCGGTTGAACCTGTCCCTGAATGTTCCCCATTTTTTATATGTTAAAACAATAGCAAGGTGAAATAAACGTTTCATGTCAGGAACCACTGGGGTAAACAGATGTGGTCAAGCAGCCCTTACTTCGGAAAGACAGTCAAGCAGCCCGCCGTTGTACTGCGGTGCACGAATATCCTATGCATTACGGTAGAGGCCTGTAAAAACTGCTTCAAAATAAAGCGTTACTGCTCAATAACAA
This sequence comes from Notothenia coriiceps, assembly GCF_000735185.1. Taxonomy (NCBI): domain Eukaryota; kingdom Metazoa; phylum Chordata; class Actinopteri; order Perciformes; family Nototheniidae; genus Notothenia; species Notothenia coriiceps. The sequence goes on from NW_011349771.1 coordinate 464,645, forward strand.
ATATACCTAAAAAACACACCCAACATATTAATATATACTGGAGCTTAATTAAGAAATATGGTACTATAATGCAGGGGCGGACTGGGGGGAAAAGTGGTCCGGGGGATTAATTGACAGCAGGCCAATAACTCCATCTCCCACCCTCCCTGCTGAGCACAGTGTGCTCTGATTGGTCGGGACATGCTGAACACGTAACATGACGTGCCCGGTGGCGGCGGTCGTGGGTTAGATGCGCGTTCATCATGGAGAGTCGAATACTCTCGAATAAGTTATTTAGCACATTTTTTACACTTGAGGACGAATGTTTTTTATAAGGGCTATACAAGTGTTTCATACCGGGTAGTTTATTTAGTATTTAAAAAAATTATCCACTATTTCAGACACTTTTCCATGTAAGTCATGGGAAAAAGTGTTTCCGGGCCTGGCACCAAACGGAAGTGTAGTACCGCGTTTTGGCTAAATTTTTCATATGAGTCCGGCGCACTTACTGGGGGCTTGATGGAACCATTGGACAATTGTGTCGGAATAGGTTTCATTTTCGAAGCTTCAGTTACAGCGACTCTCCTGGCGGAAGTGCAGGCTGTAGTGGGTTTAACGTATCCTTGCTTGAAATAATGAACTGATATTCGATGGCACACCCACGCTAAGACTTATATATGTTCTATTTTCCATTAAAGATTGATAATTGGTGTGTAATTGGGTTATTGAGAAGGAGACTAGAGAGTGATGGACATTATTTGTTGGCGGAGAGGGCCTTTTATCAGTTATTAAGTTATTAAAGTTTGAAAGCAATAATTAAAGTTTGTCTATTCGCGGGCTTTGAACAGGTCACGGAGGACATCGCTGCATTTTGGCCGCCGGCTCTATCACTGGGCTATCTATTCCTTATTGAAGTGTTTTTATACTCTCATTTTCTTTTTGTTCACACTTCTCCAACTTCGAAGTGTTTCACAGCGACGACTATCTGTTCTTCTGGTTGCTCTAGGGGGGTCCATCAATGCAATACCACACAACTCACGAACACGCAACTAGGACAACACCACCACATTGTGGCCATGTTTACGAGCGGTTATAAGTGTTGAACTGTTTCACCTGTCACCTGTCTTTGGGTCGCGAGCGGTCTGTATTTTCAGGTTTCATAGTGGGGGGGACGGTCTGAACTCCTGACGTGAGGCTCTGGTTGAGCAGGAGTAGACGGGAGATTGGGTGAACGTTGACGGAGTGGCGAGATTGAGAGCAGCTGGTGATGGCGTCTTTGATGTCTGGAGAGGAGGATATGGAAAGTGCATCTGAGGGAGGATGGATGAAGTAAGGAAAAAGACTTCAAGAAAGAAGATAGACTGTAACGTGACAGTCTTAGTGAATCTGATCACAGAATGAATTGAAGAAAGTAACGAAGGATTGAGATGAAGAGTGGAGTGATCGTGGAGTTTGGTGAGCATCGCGCAGTAGGTGCCATCCAGTGGCCCTGACTAAAGCCGATTCACAAAGATGGATGCAATAAAGAGCAGATTTCTGAGCAAAGACGGATGTTGGTTGAATTGGATGAATTCAAACACAGGAAAAGTTACTGGAAATGAGAACCCTGATGAAGTTC
>NW_011349771.1:466854-474417 GCF_000735185.1 Notothenia coriiceps
TCTCTATGTGTGTCTGTGTATGTGAGGCTGTGTGTGTGTGTGTGTGTGTGTGTGTGTGTGTGTGTGTGTGTGTGTGTGTGTGTGTGTGTGTGTGTGTGTGTCACAGTAAAGAATGTGCCTCTGACTAACCCCTTATAGCCTCACACACCTCACTGAACCACCTGCAGACGCCGTCCTTCAATGATTTCACTGATTCACAAAGACTCGTGGACATTTGGTTCTTCTGTCCTCAACACAAAACACCTCCGGACACTAACAGCATTAAAACAACAGATACGTGACGTTTTGATGTAATAAGAGACCGTTTACAGTCATTTCCATCAGTGATTATCTAGACAACGTCAGTAAATAGTGAAACATGTCCATCCTAGAATAAGCTCTACGTTTGACTTGCTTTCAGCAGGGGAATAGCTTCTCAAACTTTTTTAAGTTATCTTGCATGAATCGCATGAACCTGAATTATTCTAAATGATGCATTTCACTTTTTGGTCCTGTTTTCTCTGATATTCACCGAAAAACGTTCGATTTAAAACTAGCCTATATATTTAGTCTTTTATTTGATTTCTTTATAATATGGAGCGATCGTCACAAAGCTTAAAAATAATGTATACTTTTGAAACGTATCTTATTAACTTTTTACAATGAATTATTCTCTATGAACGCATTTCACATTTTGGTCCTGTATTCTAAGATATACCTACAAATGTACAAATTAAACCATATATTGTGCTTTTCACCCATGCTGTGTTTGCGCTCTGCTTATCTGCTTATCACCTAAAAACATACGATTTAAATAATTGTGACTTTCCACACATGCTCTATTTGCCCCAGTTTGGCGCTTTGCTTCCTGCCAACTGGGTCAGGCCAGAGTTCAGAGATAAGGCAGAGGGCAGATTCCACACTAATCTCCACCCGGGGAATTTAATCTCTCCTCATCAAGATACCTGCGATGCATCTCACCGCCAAAACCCCCGCTATCACACACACACACACACACACACACACACACACACACACACACACACACACACACACACCCCACTGTATGTTCAACTGGTGACTAAGCCTCCTTACACAAACACATGTAACCCCAGAACCACGAGCACTGATTCACACAAACCTCTCAAACACTGTCTCTCTCAGTGTCACATTCCCCCCTGACACACACACACACACACACACACACACACACACACACACACACACACATGTGTGTGTGTGTGTGTGTGTGTGTGTGTGTGTGTGTGTGTGTGTGTGTCAGGGGGGAATGTGACACTGAGAGAGACAGTGTTTGAGAGGTTTGTGTGAATCNTATAATGAGAAAGCACCATTATGGGTCCAGCAGGAGCCTGTGCCTCTGTGTTGCTGCTGCTGCTACCACAGTTACTCGTGCGGTGTTTTTCTTTGTTAGTTAAAGGGAAGAGCAGCCGCAGACGTCCCTTGCTCTCTGCTTGTTAGCCAGCAGTAATGACTAGGCTGTGGGGAGCCAGGCTACCAGGCCAAGACGATGGGAGCCAGTTCCCCTCTGCTGACCCTCAGCTCACCGACAGGAAGGGGAACAGAAGCAGACACACAGGGAGGATCAGATCTGACAGACTGAGGAGGCAGGAAGGGAGCGTAGGGGGGGAAAGACTTCCACCCCAGGACAAGCAAAATCCAAACTAGATCATTACCGACTCACTGGGCTGCTCGATTATGGCAAAAATCATAATCTCGATTATTTGGGTCAATAATTGTAATTATTCATTGACTTTGAAAACATCCATTTATTGGAGATAAAAAAAAATGTGAACAGTATGTTTTTAACAGTTGATTACCGTGAACTTAAAGTATAATTCAACTGAAAAAGCCAAAAAATTATTTGAAAAAAAAGTAATAATAATAATAAAAAAATAATCGTTTTATTACGTTGTTTTTGTAATCGTTGCAAGCCATAATCACGATTTAAAAATACGATTAATTGAGCAGCCCTACGACTCACACACGAGGACCCAGCTAGCAGCCCGCCTGTTCACAGACCTGGCATTAGATCAATGTTAGCTGAGCAGCACTAAGATCAATGCGTACTTTGTACAAAAAGTGCCTCGTAGGTTTCTCCAGGATCATGTATTCTCAGGGATGTGATAAGAATTTCTAAAACAAGCAGCTCTTTGAATTGGATAACTATAGGTGGCAATCGTTTGGCTGAGGAATCTCCCAACACTATCAAAAAAGACTTGAAAAAAACATTGTTTGTGATTTAGTACATTGTGGTGATTTAGTTTAAATGTATTTTATGTACTTAATCACAACAATGTACTAAATCACAAACAACTTAACCATAAAAATAAATTCACGGTTTATTTTGTGGTTGAGTTTTTAATTTGTGAATGTATTTTATGGTTACGCTTTTTTCTATGATCTTGCATGTCTACTAGTTTCCATATGGTCTGTGTTTACATAAGGTTAGTGCTCTGTACGCATATCCTGTGTGCTTTGAGATGTCATTTTATTGTGTTTACATGAGCAGATCAATAATTCATTGGAAGTCAAGCACAAGCCATTTGCATTACAAGGCAATATAGCAGCAATAACACAGAATGGCCTATCTGTCACCATGCCCATTGAATGGTCACAAAACGAAGCATTGGAAATAACTCAATTGTATGTGAAGTAGTTATAAATCTGTGGATATGGCTGCTGTATGGATAGTACATTTTAATGCTCTTCCAGGCCGATAAACAATGATCCGCATGAGAGATAGAATCCCGAAGACACAAATGCAGACTACAGCAATTTTGTCTGCCAGTGTTTTGGTTTGAAGAGTTGAAGATGAGACCATTGATGTTGCCTGAGGGGTGGATTAGCCCTTAGGAAGTATTTCTTTGCTCGGATTGGCTTGTATTGATAAGATGCGGCAGGAGAGCAGGAGAGCTGGGAAAAGAGTGCAAAAAGGGCCACACGTAAGACTTATTTAAATACATCAAATGTAAGATATCAAATGAAGTATTTACCATGCTGAGTGTACTAGGAAAGATGGTGTTTTTATCTTTATTATTATCATCACTATTTTACTATCCACTGCCTCTGCCCAGGGCCATAGCCTTATCCTCTTTTGGTGGATTGCGGATCGAGTGCAACATTGTGTGAAGACTCACAAACAACATCTGCAGCAGTGGCAACCAGGCACTCCCTCTGTGCCTCGTTCTCCTGCCAAGTCCGCCCACGTTCCCTCTCATCTGCTCGGGCCATCTTCCCATCTCCCCCTTCCTTGCTGTTTCCACTGTCGTCGAATTGGAGGAGACCCATCTTTCATCATGACTGTTGACTTAGCACAGGCCGCTCCTGCCCTGTGGAATGGAATGGAACGGAGCCGGGCCGACTGCAGTGCTGAAACACAATAGGCAGTGCATTATTGATTATGTTTGTCATTAGGCCTTTCACGATAATTCATTTTGCTGGACCAAACATTTTCCTGGAAATTATTGCCATAAACGATAATATTGTCGGCACTATTGTAAGACCATTTCAGACCACTGACATCATGATAATATATATTCATAATTAGTACATCCTTTCAAACAGAACTTTTTATTGAACATTCAACATTGCAAATTAAATGTGAAATAATATTCAAATATATAAATTATATATAATAAATAAAACAAATTAATTAAATTATAATAAATTAATTAAATCACACACAACCAAAACAATAAATTAAAAATATTCAGGCTGGAAAACAGAGCTCGATCTATCTATCTATCTATCTATCTATCTATCTATCTATCTATCTATCTATCTATCTATCTATCTATCTATCTATCCATCTATCTATCTATCTATATAAATAAATATGAGCACACATTTTCTCACAAGCAAAAAAAACCCTCCTTAAAATAACAGTCAAGTGTACAGTCCACTGTCCATACAAAGACCCAGACGCCTCAACAGGCCATATCTAAATCTGTATTTCAAAGATTTTGAGCAAGGAACAACAACATGTTTGCATTGTCGGGCAAATGCATCTTTGATTGCAAACTGTCGGGAAGCTGGCTTTCCATCTCCAGCTGCCGTGTTTGCTCCCAGCTGGGAAAACGGAATGGGGTGGTTATCAATTCAAATCAAGTTTTATTTATATAGCACATTTATAAACGATTTTTGGTCGAGCCAAAGTGCTGTACATATAATAAAAATAGCCTACAGTAGAGAAACTTATACAAGCTTATACATATACTTATGCTTATACTTATACACACACACACACACACAGCTAATACAACGGCACAGATTGTTCAGAATATCAGTATGACAATACGACACCCTCTGTCCTTAGACCCTCACATACAAGGAAAAACTTCCAGAGAAAACCCACAGTTTAAAGGGAAGACATTTGAGAAACCTCAGGGAGAGCAACAGAGGAGGGATCCCTCTCCCAGGACGGACAGACGTGCAATAGATGCCGTGTGTAAATCGAAGAGATAATACATTTTACAGCGTAGGTAGACCAAATGTTAGGAATGTGTCTGTAATAAGAAGATGAATCTACGAAGAATCCACCTTATGTTTTAGGTGTAGTTTAAGATTTGTGGTATTGCCTGCTTTTGTCGCTACCTTTTTTAAACGAATGCGACACCGGCTCATTCAAATCCGTAGGTTGGCCTCGTTCATTTGGCTTGAATCCAAAATAGTGCCACACCGGGAGATGTGCAGTTAGGTTTTTGTAACCATTCCTTTCACTTTAATTCCCCTCGAAGTAAGTCACACGTTGTCTCCCGCTGGCGCTATATTATTAATTTGGATGCTACACTGCTGCACGTGCATGCGGAGTGTCTGACTCCTGACCTGGCTGTGGTGTCAGCCCCGCCCTCCAACCTGGCTAATGCTGGCCTCCTTATGTAAACGGAAATGTATCGAGCTCATAAAAGTTATCTAGGTCCATTTTTATTTATCGTACGATAAGTCAAATTTATCGATTATTGCGGACAGGCCTATTTTGTCATCTCGCTTTGGGGCTCTTGTCCTGCCAAAGGTCAGCTGGCAGATTAGGACAAATGGAGGTCTGTACCAAGAGCCAAGAAAGACATAGAGAGATCTATTATTATAAATAGTTAGGCATCAATCAGGGGACATGTCTTTATTTGGCATGTGTCAGTTCCTGGAGGGAGAAATGCATATTCAATCTTTGAACAATGAATGTCAGTCACACCACTTCCACCAGACACATGACAGCCGTGGCAGTTGGACTGGTTACACCACTTTGGAGAATAGGAGCTGCCGCCCGTGAGGGGGTAAACGCCCAATCGTTGCACAGGGGAACTGAATAAGGAACAACTGATGCCCTCCCGGGGGTAAGATTGATGGACTGCCATGGGGCGGTAATAGTCTTTGTGTCAGGACCGATGTGTAAAGCAACTGACCGATGCACATCAAAAATAACACACACATTGATATCCATCGATGATGTGCAACATGGCTAAGTGTCCGGATCAGGGTTTCCTAGCTGCATCTCGCAGCCTGAAGGGGCCAGCTGTTGGTCGGATGGTGTTATTGAACGGGATCACAGGCTGCTCACAGTTGGTCACTATGTCCTGCCCATAGTCGAAGAGTTGTAGGTCTTCCTTCACTTTCAGCTTTTCCAAAGTACATTTGTGTAAACTCTTGCTCTGGCTTTCCCAAGTTCTTATAACGGTCTCAGGTGTGTGTACAAGTGTATTCTAGAACCCTGAAGGCAGGAGGACTGAAAAGAGTCTAAGGGAAGCTTATAAAAGTTAACAGTCATTTAATTACACAAAAGATGCGGTGGTGTCAAATGAAATGTGCTGGAGTGGCAGCTCTGCCCCCATGTGGTCCGGTCAGGTCCAGGGTCAGGAGGTAGAAGAGATCCAATTCGTTGGCTGTGCTCTTCCTGTTGTTAATCTGAGGTCTTCTCATATTGGCTGGGCGTCGTCGGGGGGCGGGATCCAATTGCAATCCTGCCTTTTCCTGTGCTAAATACATCATTCTGGTGTCTGTGGTTTTTTACAACATCACCCTAATCAAACGTTATTCAGCGTCAATAAATGAGTTGCTAATCCCAGGGTGTTGTAGGGTACAACATCACATAGTCATTTCACCTTCAATTCACGGTTTGAAACGTAGCCATTTCGCCACATGCTATGTTAAACCAGAAGTGAAAAGAATTTTTTCAGAATAAAAGTATTAAGTTAAATAGTTAGTGTGAATTTTCACGTTTTTTCACAATAAACTGATTTAAATTAAATAGTGTTTTAATTCAAATACGCCATTACCACATTGATTTTTAATTTCATACCATGTGCCAACACTGGATAGAAGGAAAGGACCTCGGACACTTTGCCGGCACTACGCTGTTTTTTTATTTTCCTCAGTGGAGACGTAATAAAAGGCAGGGATGTGTTTGTTGGCTGTGATTGCATCAGCTCATGCGTTTATTAACAGCCTGGCATTGCCGTGTATTGAGTTTGTTCATCTGCTGTTTAGTTAATGTGATTTGAGCAACAGGTCCTGCTTAGTGGCAGGGGGTGTGTGTAGAGGAGGACTCCGTGCGCGGTTTTTACAGGGACCGCTTAATAGGGGTCAGGGAAGACAGTGTGCTAGTATTTTTCTTAATCGCATTTAGGAGACTCCCATCCCTTAGGTTGAGACATTATGTTTTTTTATGGTCCTCTGGGAGGAATGCAGAGTCGAAACCATTTAGGCCAAACCAGAGTGACTAAAGCCTCTGGGTTATGAAAAAGCCTCAGAGGGAATTTTTACAGTGGTAGCCTGTAAATTATCGTTTTCTACACTAACAACCAATTGGTGTGATCCAAGTCGCAAGCTCAAGGCCGAACTGGATGTTTATTACTGTCGCCGGCAAAGCAGAAACGCCCTTTAGATTGATTGGCAGGGATTGTTTTCCTACAAACACTAGAATAACTCTTTGTCAAATGAAATCAGCGCCCCACAGCTGCAAATGTACATCTCCAGCTAAGAAAATATTATTCCACACAAGGGTACCACGCATGGGACTGTAAAAAATCTTATACATTAACTACAAAAGGAACTTGCAAACCGGTCCCATCAAGTTGGAAGGAGAACCAGCAGAACCTGAAGGGACTGAGCAGACACAGAGGCCAGACGTAGGCCAGAGTAGGAGGTACAGGAGCACACACAAGCGCCAAAGTAACAGACCCCAAGCAGACAAACACAACCTCGACGGGGACGAGCGATTCTGTCATGATCTTGTTATTGTGGGCCATGCTGGCTCCTAGCCCGGCATGGAAGGGACAGCCACGCGCCACAGAGACGATCGGTCTCTGCATGAATGATGGTGAAGCTCCTTCCCCCAAGAGAGCGTCGTTAAGCCTTTTTAGGAAGTCCAATCAATTTTCTAGACTGCGTACACTACTGCCTTATCCACAACTAAATGTCACAGCCTTGAATTCCCAATTTTGCGAGTAATTTCCCCATCATTACAAGTGACGGTTACGTATTTTAACAGTGTCAAGCCATCCTTGACCCAGAGCAAAGCAATTAAATAGGAACTTTAGAGCAAACTTGCCATTGCTGATCGTGGGTCCC